>NW_016826764.1:144324-219919 GCF_001698545.2 Rhinopithecus bieti
ACCATGCCATACTCTTCAGCCATAAAAAAGGATAAATTCGTGTCCTTTGGCGGGAAATGGATGCATCTGGTACCCATCATTCTCAGCAAACTATTGCAAGAACAGAAAACCAAATGCCACATGTTCTCACTCATAGGTGGGAATTGAACAATGAGATCACTTGGACACAGGAAGGGGAACATCACACACTGGGTCCTATTGTGGGGAGCGGGGAGTGGGGAGGGATAGCATTAGGAGATATACCTAATGTAAATGACGAGTTAATGGGTGCAGCACACCAACATGGCACATGTATACATATGTAACAAAACTGCACATTGTGCACATGTACGCTGGAATTTAAAGTATAATTTTAAAAAGGCATTATTGATATCTTCACTTTACATATGGTGGAAAAAAAAATTTCTTTCTGCAAGTTGTCAAATGCCCCACTACAGGAGAAAATGTATTTGTCTGTTAACTAAATTAGAGCAACAGCAATTCCAGATGATTATTATGATCTCAATAAATCAATAAATTGCTTTACTTTGTTTCCCTCTTTTTCTTTGTCTCTATTCATCCTTCTCTCTTTCAGAGGGGGAATTTAGAGGTTGATTTCAGCAAATTACATGCCTTCATTGTAAGAGCTACATATCTGGCCCACTACTGCTCCCTCTTCTGACCCAATTTCCTCCCTTCCACAATAGTTGTGAACTTCCAGTTCCCCTCTGTTTCTTTTTTTTTTTTAATTAAATTCCTATAGCTAATCCATTTTCAAGACCTGACCCTTCTTCTTTTTTTGATGTCTCACAGTATCTCCCCCGACCCCTCCTATTTTTCTACTATAGCAATCAGTTCAGGTCCCTAATATATCACTTACAGTTTTCTGCACTGGTCTTGGTTCAATTCAATTTAGTAAGCATTCAGCGACTATCTACTGTAAACAAACCTGCATAGTGGCCAAAATAAGCTAACTGACAAATAGCACAACAGAAGCCCACTATGGTTTCTACCTAGGGTTCCTCAATCATTACATTTTTTCTCTAGAGGGACCGTTAGAAATATTCCATTCAAGCCCATTCAAATAGGGCTTTGTGAGGTGATGAAAATACTCTGCATGTGTGGCTACTGAGCACTGGAAATGTGTCTAATACCACTGCTGCACTAACTTTTTAATTGAATTTTAATGTAAATACCGGCACATCTAACATGGATTTTATATATGAGGAAACACACCTAAAAGGTTAAAGTTACTAGCCCAAGATCAAATGGCTATAAAACTTCTCAGTAATGTTAAACTTTTTCTTTCTACACACACACACACACACACACACACAGAGAGAGAGAGAGAGAGAGAGAGAGAGAGAGAGAAAGTGTGAGAAATAGAGTGACAGACTGATGTTGCAGCTTGAGTCTGAAGGCAGGCTGGAGGCAGAATGCCTTCTTCCTCTAGGGACTTGTCTTTTTCTGTTAAGGTTTTTGACAGATTGGATGAGGGCCACTCACATTATGAAGGATAATCCACTTTACTCGAAGTTTATGACTTAAATGTTAATTTTATCTAAAAAATACCTTCAACAGGACGTCTAGTGTTTGACCAACTATTTGTGTACCATAGGTTAGGCAAGTTGGCACATAATATTAACCATCCCATGCTCCAAAATGGAGGACTATTTGGGGATATCTTATCTAAATGCAATGAAGCAGTCTATGCAGCTATGTCCTAGGATTTCAGCGATTTTGAGTGTGTGACTTTATAAATATGATACTGTAATATTTCACTTGAAATTTCTATTGCATAGCTAGAGAAAACATAAGACATCTCATGAAAGACACATTGTTATGAATATGGGTATTCACTTAGTCTGCAATGATTGTTTTTTTTCAAAAAGTTGCATTATCTGGCTCTTGTTTGCATGACCTAATATCACCCTCTAATTAAGTCAGAATGACATTTTAAAAGAGATTGAAGTAAACAAATTATATTTGTGAACATGACTATAATAGGTGTATGAGTTGCCCTCCCATCTTCCTCCTGCCCCTATAAGAAAACAAAACACAGGAAAGAGAACATCCCCACCTATGTTTCAGATCATCCCCATTCTTTTTCTAATTCCATCCCTCTCCATCACCAAAACAATTTTCAAACACAATAAACAGCATGTGTCTTAAGAAAAGCACAGTAGAAACACATTAAGATTTCTTGGAGTTTCCATCTTACAGTTTTAATCTTTTTTATGGAAACTTTTAGCATCTCTGTATTTACAGCACTACCAAGCAAAATATAAATGCATCTGGCTCTTCCTATGCATCACAGTACCCTATTGTCCAGTTTTCATATGTCAAGTGTCAGCACCTGCACTACATAGATAATAAAATCGAATTCAGAAACTCAGTATTTATGATCATCTAAACACACTCAAGCTATTTTGAACCCCTTAAAGCCAGTATAACAGCTTCTACTCAGATGTAAAAAATACCAAAAAAAGAAGGGAGTTTTTTTCTGTCAAAATAATTATTCTTTTAATATGTTTTGAACAATGACTACATTAGGAATCACCATACAAGACACTCAAAAAGTGAGAATATGAAGTTTCAGTCTATGCCATCATGAAGATTTTAGTCAAGAAAACCACCTTTAACAAGGAAAATAAAGACAGTTGAGGAGGATCTTCAATGTCCTAGAAATGGAACTAATCTTGTAGGTAATTCTTTTCACCATGAGCACTTGTGGCTCAGAGAATAAAGGTAAGAATATCTAGGCAGGTTTCATGACTGCTTTGTTCCAAGCTAGATGGTTGGCTCAGATCACCCCCATAGTGTTTGAACATTTGGCCTCCCCAATAAAATACACATGCCATGAATCTTCCTCCTGTAGAATTGTCAGCATGTCACAAGATTTTTTTTTTCTTCAGCAGCAGGAACCCTTCTGGTTGAAATAGCAGATTTTCTGTACAGCAGGGTTCGCGTGATATCATTACTTCACATGCACTCTGCATGCCTTCCACTGGATGTTTAGTGCCTGTGAATGTTCTCCTTCCAGAGACTTGCCTGTATTTGTCTTCATCTGCTTGCCTGGGTTTTAGCCTACTCTTACCCTAGTATTTGATGTTTTGGACATGGTGGCCTACATCTGTCAGCTTTGCTTTAGCTCACTGCCCCTTTCCAAATTATGACAACTTCCTAATGGTCTTCCTGACAACATACAAAATCTAGACTAATAAATCTGGCCCCATTTACCTGTTGTCCTGTACTGTTGCTTGCAAGGCTCTACTGATACATTACAGTACTGACCCAGCAGGTCTGGTTTGCTAATAACTTACTGTAAAACTACAGTTAAATTGTTTTTCTCTCAACTAGACATTTTTATAGGTTATCATTAAATGCATAGATAAGCTACTGGAGTATAAGAAAAAAAGGAATAAAAGATGTATAATTCTAGATTTATAGATAATAGGAGAGAAAAGACAAATACATTGTTTTATTATCTTGGATATAGTCTATGTGCCACTTAGTGATTGAGCAAAAGATAACATGATCCCTGACTCTTAGCAACTCATGACTTATAGGGGATAGTATGACTTACAGGGGATAGTATGACTTACATGCACATTGGAAAATATGGATTATTTGTATAGAATATTGAAGTTAATTTATCACAACTACCTTTACTGTGGGAACTCAGACTATTTGATAAAATTCTGCTATTCTGATCTTTTGAAATCTACTACTTAAAATAGGTTTTATTTTATTTTTACTTCATGTATATAATAAATTCTATGGGATAAAGAGAACATGCTACGTCTTCTTCTCCTAGAATATCATAAATTTTTGCCTTCAGTAACAAGGGTAAGGGAGCTAACAATAAGAACTTACTAAGAATAAGTTATCCTATTATGCTCTTTACACATATCAGCGCATTTAATCCTAATAGGAATCTGATAATCATGTTTTAACAAATGTTACATAGTGGGGAAAATGTGACTCAATAGAACTGAACAAATTTCTAAAAACAAAATAGCTAGTAGATGGAACAGAGTCAAAATTTGAAGGCATGTTTATTTGACTTCAAAATCCATACTCCATAAATTGCACCCTTAAAAAAAAAAATCTGTCTAGAACTAAACAATACAACTTAAAATCCCAGGTAATTCCTACAGGTGCCCTCCACAAATGTAATAAAATTTTATTAAGTGCTTTTTCATAGTACTCTATCTTACTTACTGCAGTATCCCCACATGGGGATATGTTGGTTTTTACATTTCCTTCATTTTCTGTAAATGTTCCAGTGAGTAGACATAAGAAGCAAATCTGCTTAGGGTGTTACTCTGTCCCTGTTGAATAATCCCTAGAACCCACTGCCTCTAGAACACAGATACTTAATATACGTTTATTGAATGAAGAAACAAATGACTGTAAAGGCGGATAAATCTTTTTAAATAACTCATATACCTTGGTTTAATAGAAATCTAATAATTATCATTAATCATTTGAGTTATAGATAACTCTATACTCATACACTGATTCTATTTCTTTTCTTTAAACCAGTAATATGCTTAAAAATAGATTAATTGAATAATGTCTGGTTGTATTATTCTGAATTTTATATTTTAGCATGTTTATCATAAGATATGACTGTGAGAATTTACTTTTACTCCCTGGGTTTAATATCTGGTTTCAGTAATTTTACAGTAGAAAAAAATCTATTGTGTACTACTATTAAGTGTTGTTGAACACTAGGAGATGTCTATTTCACTGTGTCTTTGATGTTAACATCCATATTTCTTGATGGTACGCAGCTTAGTAGTTAAGTATAACATTTCTCCAACCTTAATAATTGTTTATGGTATATTGGCAGGGAACCACAAAGCTCACATGAATTTGTACTGTCATCTTTTTTTCTTACTAATTTCCAAGTTAGGACATCATTTTTTATTTCATTATCACTCTGTGTGTTTTTTTCTTTATATACTGTACTTTATTTCTTCCTTTTATTCTACTTCCTTTGATAGTCTAACAGTTGGATAGAAAAGAATGACACTTTTATTTATTCTCTTTTTTTGTTTTTCACTGAAGGCAAGGAAATTAGCTCCTTGATGGAAGGCACACTGGTAGAACACATCAGCATTACAGAACCCTTGAACCTTAAAGACATCTCATCTCAGGGTATTGTTATTACAAAACTTAAAGGCGCCGTCACAATCTTCCACTTGTTTAAGTTTCCACTTCTACTACCATGGTCACACAAAATGATGGTAATAAGAATGTGATTGTTGAAAACCAAACCACACCTCATCAACATTGTTATCAGCCTCACTGAGAAACAAGGATCAGATTTACATCTACCTGTGTCTCCTTGGATAGTCTAACAATTTTAATTTGCCATTTGCTATCAAAGAAGCTGTAGGATATTGAATATAGAAAATACAAGTCTGCAATGCATTCCTGAATGAAATTTCAATCACTACAGATGCAAAAATTTGCAACATCATTTTGTAAGATATATTACATATATATATTATATATTTTATATATATTATATATATTTTATATATTTTATACACACACACACACAAAGTCTCACTGTCTTGCCCAGGCTGGAGTGTAGTGGTCTGATCACAGCTCACTGCAGCCTCAACCTCCTGGGCCCAAGCAATCCTCTCACCTCAGCCTCCTAAGTAGCTGGGACTACAGGTATGCGTCACCATGCCCAGCTAACTTTTTATCTTTGTAGAGATGGGATCTCACTATGTTGCCCAAGCTGGTCTCAAATTTCTGAGCTCAAGCAATCCACCCACGTTAGCCTCCCAAAAGGTTGAGATTACAGCCATGAGTCACCAAACCCAGCTGGATAATTTTACCACATTATTTGTCTTGCCTCAGAGAATGTTATTTGACAGAATTTTTATTTTTAAAAGGTTTATCACCATCTTCCTTATCAATATATAAGTAGTAGGCTCACTCTGTTTAAACAATAGCACAATAGATGACATCTAGAACATAACTTTAAAATGATCTACCATTTGGTAGCATCTAGAAAATCTCACACTTCTTGCAGATCAAAAAAAGAAACTATGTTTCTATCATATTTAAAATATATTTTTTAACCTCAATTAATGAATATCTTTGGTATGAGTCATATATTATAGTTTACCGAGGTCAGAAACAAAAACTATTTTAATGGGATTCTGAAATTAACCACAAAACATTTTGTTATAATTGAGTGTAGGGCTCCCACGTCCCTGTGGGATAAAAGTGGCTATCTATATTTTAATCCCTTTACATCCTCAAAAAGTACTACAAAATCACAATGAGAGAAAAAATTCAGCAAACACCCATTCCTAGCCAAATCTAGGAAGCATTATGACTGCATGAATACCTTAAGCCAACAGAGCTGGATCCAGAGCCCACACTAGCAGAGAGAATTGGGGCATTTTGTACACAAAGTAGTGTACAGTGGAGTCAACGTGCTGGCCCATCAAAGGTAACACTGAATAGGTATCATACCTGGAAGGAATAAAGTCTACTTTGAGTGGGAAAATATTGAAAAGAGCCCTGAGACTTGGTGGTTTAGTCCACGAGTCACTGTGGCTAAAAGAAAGGAGCTTAATGGCCGTCTTAGGCAGTATCTGAGGGCAGATGGAGGCAACTTTGAAAATGTGGGTGTTCCCTACAGGCTTGTTGGCAAAGAGAAAAAAAATATATGTAACCAAAGACATAAAGACACTGAGAAAGGTTAGTATCAAAAATTAGAAAAAAGCAAGAAGTACACATGTATTTTTAAAGCGTATTTTATTGTGGCTCAGAAGATGGTGCTAAGCACCAAAAGGACCATCCAAAATCCTTAGGCCACACTCATTGAATTATCAATTACTGTCTGTCTAAAAAATACATAATACAAGTACATAAAAACAAAAAGGAATCCAATATCTATAGAAGTTCATTAAGAAGAAAACAGAAAATAGTATAAAACAGTTTCAGAAGACTGAAACACTAAAAAGTAGCGATGAAACAGAGGCAGGTATTATTTTAATACATTCCAAGAAGAATTAACCATGAAGCAAGCAATTGTAGACATGAGGGACCATCACAAACTTAGAACTTAAAAACTCAGAATAGTACTGGATAAATACTACATGAATATGAAGTCAGAGAGACCAAACTCGAAAAGGAAACTAAAGAATACTACGTAATTTCAGAAAGAAGAAATAAACTACAAGGTCCAAAGGAGACTAGATATGCCCAAAACTACAATAAGAAACATATGACTAAAAGTATAGTAAAGGATCAGAAAGAAATGGATAAAAAAGACAAGAAGATCTATTTTATAAGTGGAGTCCCTAAAGAAGAAAAACTAAACAATTGAGATGTTTAATATAAAAAGCCATCACTTAAGAAAACTTTACTGAATAAATTGAATGTCATATTAAATGCTGCCATCAATTATGTGGGCAACATCAATCCATTACCATCAAATATTAGACATGTCTTAGTAAACTATTACAATTTTTAAAAAACTCTTTGAGCCACAGTCAAATATGAAGTAATTAACAAGAAAAAAGTATGTTTACATCTAACTTTTCAACAGCAACATACCAGTGCAGGAAAGAGCAGAAGAATATTAGGAAATGCAAAGAAAGAAAGAGGGAAAGAATTAATATACAGCTGAACTGTATATCAAGTGTATAAAAGCACAGTTTTAATATGAAAATCTCAAGAAACATTTACTCAGGAGTTTTTCCTGTAGGATATACTAGAGAGAAAGCTCCATTCAGCCAAGATAGAGAAACAGCAGCGAAACGACTGGTGGTGAATACAATAATTATTTAATAATAAATACAATTTTAACATAAAGGTGAGAATACATGGATAAGAATACTACGTAAATGCTATATGATAACATGGAAATTTTTTAATGGAAGAAGAAAAAAAAAGAGAAAATGAAAAATTGATTAAGCTCCTTGACGGCCAGATAGATGCTAGTCAAGGGATATCACTTAAAAAATTTAAAACTGTTACCATTTAACTATATAATAGTGCATTATGTAAAACCACCCAAACTTCAGTGGCTTAAAGCAAGAATCATATTCTCGTGGACTGGGCTAAATTCTATTAGGCAATGCTACTAATCTAAAATTGTCTCATTTTCATATCTGGGTGTTGGCTGGGTAAGGCTAAATAAGGTGAGGTTTCGCTGAGGCAGTTTCACTTTGCTCCACAAGTCTCCCATCCTCAACCTGGGACTTTTTGACTCAGGCAATGTCATGAGAAGCGAGGCCTGTTGGTCTCATGGCAGTGGGAGAAGTACAGTAGAGCCCATGGAAACACACAAGGTCTCTCAACTCTGGCTTAACAATGCCATACTTATGTTTCAATCTCATTCTATTGCTCAAATAAGGTCATATTGTCAAACTAAAAATCACAAGGCATGGAAAAAATGCAAATATACCTAAACATAGTGTGAAATTACTACAAAATTACATGGCAAAAAATTTGAATACAGGAACAGTTGGATAATCAAAACTAATAACAACATACCTACAAAGAGAAAAAAAGGCTAAGTAGAGAAAAAAGAGACTGTTCCATAAAATCATCACAATGAAAGTTAACACTAGAACAAAACCACAAGTTTATGTATACCAACATAAATATAAAATAAAAATTTAAAAAGCAAAAGAAGGGAGGGCACCTAGTGAAACACAGTGAATATAATATATTTAGTAATTTTAACTTAAAATAATATGAGCTGATGCCAGGTAAGGTTGCGTGCACCTGTAGTCTCAGCTACTCAGAAGGCTTATGCGAGAGGATTGCTTGAGCCCAAGAGTTCAAGACCAGGCTTTAGGCAACATCGTGAGATCCCGTGCCAAAACAACAACAACAACAGTAATAATATTAATAATAATAACAACCACATGAACTTAACCCAAATATATCAGTCACATTTGCAAATATAAATAGGCTTAGATGACCTATTAAAATATTTTCAAATTGGCTTATCAGTAAAATCTCCAAAAACTCTATGTTGCATATAAGCAACAAAACTAAGGAAAAAAGTACAAAAGCAAAATCAAAGAGAGAACAAAGGAATATGGCGAAAATTCAAGAAAATTATGCAGAGGTTGCAATGTTGCTGCCTGACAATGTTAACAATCAGGCAAGATGCTTTATGCAAGACAAAAGAACAACGCTCCATAACACTACACCTACAATTTACAAGAAAGATAGTGCAACCATGAATATCTATGTACAAATCAATACAGCAGCAAACTTCATAAAGAAAACACTGATGGTTACACAAAAAAGAAAAATTGTAGAAACTTATAATAGGAGACTTTGACACAGAATCCCCGGTTCTGGACAGATCGATTCGACACAAAAATATAGCATATGCAGGACACAAACAGTTTAATCGATAAAGTATAATATATGAGTATATATCAAATTTTGCAATCTAGAACATATTCTAAAAATAAAAAGCATACAAAGAAATTGTAACCTTCTCTTGATGCCCACAAACTAAGCAAAAACAACTCTAGTGAAACAAGCCTAGATTTGTTTTTTGCTATAGCAGATGAGTCTGCACCCTAGAACAAACTATGGGATGTCTCAAGAAGACGTAAGGAATGGATTGTCATGAGATTTGGCCCTATGCTAGATAATCTGAGGAACAGTTCAAAGAACAGGAGTTTTCTCAGGATTAAATACTATCATAAAGCAGGGGCAATTCAATGATTGGATCGTTTAATTTTTATTTAGGAGTCAGGAGAAACTAAATGGAGCTTAATTATAATTGATAAAATAAGCAGTCACTCATGTGAGATAAGAGAGAGAGACGGTGGATCATTTTATAACTTGCACTGTTCTGTTTTGTTTGTTTTCAGTGTTCCAACATGAGTGTGTCTTCATCCTGTTTCATCCTGTTTCATTACAGTTGCAGAGTTACTATAATTGATGTCGGTGTTCTATGAAGTTCTGTAAAATCCACCATTTAGGGTATTCTATGAGACCTTGATTTCTTCAAATAGTCAACGTGGAGATTTTAAAGACACAATCCTAAATTATTTGGTACTCGTCTTCTCAAGTAGAATTTAATTCTCTACCCTTTTGAC
Source organism: Rhinopithecus bieti (assembly GCF_001698545.2). Taxonomy (NCBI): domain Eukaryota; kingdom Metazoa; phylum Chordata; class Mammalia; order Primates; family Cercopithecidae; genus Rhinopithecus; species Rhinopithecus bieti. Next base: position 154,416 of record NW_016826764.1, read on the forward strand.
GGTGGGCTGCGCTTAGCGACTCATTTCTAATGAATACAATACAATAGAAGTCATGGGGATGTCATTTTTGAGATTAAGTTATGAAAAGACCACAACTTTCATTATGGTCTCAGGCTCTATCTCTGCCCCCCTCCCTCTTTCTCTGATCATTTGCCCTGGAGGAGCCAGCTGCCATGTTTTGGGAAGCCCTATGAAGAGCCCCATGTGGTTAACAACAGAGGACTCCTGTGAAGTCAGCATGCCTATTAACAACCACGTGAGTGAACTCAGAAGAGTAGCCTTCTGCCCCAGTGGTGTTACCAGATATACTCCTGGTGGACATCTAGACTGAAACCTTGTGAGAGGCCCTGAGCCAGAATCACCCAACGAAACTGATCCCGACTTCCTGACCCACTGCAACTATGATGTAATAATGTGTGTTGTATTAGGCCATTAAGTTTGAGGGTACTTTGTTACACAACGATAGAAAACTAATACAGTTAACGTTTTAAAAAGTAAAAAGTTTAGGTTGACTGGGACTAAAGAAATATAATAATATAGCAAAAACTAACAGAGACTAGAGAAATGTAAAAAGCAATTATAAAATGTAATTTGGGCCGGGCGCGGTGGCTCAAGCCTGTAATCCCAGCACTTTGGGAGGCCGAGGCGGGCGGATCACGAGGTCAGGAGATCGAGACCATCCTGGCTAACACGGTGAAACCCCGTCTCTACTAAAAAAATACAAAAAACTAGCCGGGCGAGGTGGCGGGCGCCTGTAGTCCCAGCTACTCGGGAGGCTGAGGCAGGAGAATGGCGTAAACCTGGGAGGCGGAATTTGCAGTGAGCTGAGATCTGGCCACTGCACTCCAGCCTGGGTGACAGAGCGAGACTCCTTCTCAAATAAAATAAAATAAAATAAAATAAAATAAAATAAAATGTAATTTGTTGGCATACATACATTTTGAATATGCCATGGAAAAGAGATGATATTAAGAACTATTTCTCAATTGTGATTAGTGTTTTTATCGTTATATATTAGAATGTGCATGTTTTTTAATGCAAGCTGAAGCATTCAGGAACTAAGTACCATGAAGTCTCTGCAACTAGCTTTCAGATGGTTCTGACATAAAAATTGTATACATATACACAGAGTAAATATGGCAATATTTTTAAAATTGCTTAAGCTATGTTAGTGAGTAAATGAGGGTCCATTATTTTACACCTGAGAAATTCAAACATTTCTCTAGGTTTAAATTTTTTCATAACAAACAGGTGGAGGAAAATTACATAAAGGTATCCTGGAAAAAAAATTGACAAAATGAAAAAGAGCCTTACAGCTTGTCAAATCCTTTCACCTAGTAACTCCTTTCCTTGAAATGTAACCTAAGAAAATAATGAGATGTGGCATAGGTTTGTATATCAGAAAATTTTATTCAGTGCTGTTATCATTGCAAAAAATTGGAAACAATGTAAATTCCCAAATTAGAGAGTAAAGAAATCATGATATAGTCATGATGGTATATTTCACTGTGATTAAAAATAATGTTTTAAACATGTCTAATAACACACACAGGGAACTGTTCGACATTAATATTGAATGGAAAATGAAAGATAAACATGCAGGAAGATTTTAACATTATACAATATTAGATACATTATATATGAATGTTTAATTGTTTATCTGTTTCTGAAAGGAAATACACCACAAAATGTTAATATCTATGGTTAATAGAATCATATTCGGTATACATGGATCTTTGTGCTTTTCAATGTTTTTTTCTAAAAGGAGTACAGATTACTCTGATAATCAGAAAATATTGGTAATTAAACTTTAACCATTTTTATATAATTATATTAAAATTTTAACATAACATGTTGTAAAGACTTTTATTCTTTATAATGAAAACATTTTGAGGAAGACTTATGCTATAGCAACCAGGTATGTTGTGAACAGCTAAAATATAAATCAACCCTTTTATTATTTTTTTCTTTTTTGTATAGCACCTAGCATATCACAATTCAATATTTACTGGCATTGACAATTCAATTTCATTTTGAATGGAGTGACTTTTCTTTTTTGTATTGCCATCGTACAGCTAAATTTGTAAGTGGTACTTTCACCCTTTGTAACTGGCTTTAGCTCCTCCTTGCTTCATTCAGGAGAAACTTGCTACCTTTGCATGGTTCCTCAGTCTAAGACCTTGCAGCTAAAATCCCCTAAATACTTCAGTCTCTTGCTTGCCATATAACTTTTGAACATATTTTAGGCAAAAAGTTATGTTTCTTGCTCATTTCTTTTATGCCCTTGCTATGATGGATCAAATGTATTTAACATGAACTTTGAGTGACTTCAGTAAACCCGTTTACTCAATCTCTTATCAGTTCTCTGTGTTTAAACAAAATGCTTTGGGATGATAGACTCAGCCTAACTTATTAAATCACCAAAAACACTGGTCTAGTTCAAGTACACCTTGCTTCATTACAGATATTCAAGTCAGTCTTTTGTCCTCTATGGCAAAAAATGTATTTATGAGCTGTAGTGAATTGGTACAAAGGTTGGATCCAGATGGATGGAAGCCAGCTCCTCCTTGTAAGTTCTCAATTCTTCAGAATATATTTGAGAAAATCCATTTAATGTGTTGAACATATATATGTTGATATTTTAGCAGCAAAAGGTTGTTGACCTGTTTTTCCTTCTATCACTGTTATAGATTTCTCACTTTCCTGTGTATCCATCTCTGTGTTGCATGTTGCAGGTACAGAGATGACTAAGACATAGTTCTGGCTTTCAATGAGTCACATACTAATGAGGAATATGGACACATAGACCTATATTGGTGATTTCATAAGTACTGTGAAAAAGAGATATATGCACAGGGTATATGAGAAAAGAGAGGGGCAAATAAAATTTAAACCTAGGGGTTCACATATATTTTAGAACTATAAAGATAGCCTTTTGTAAATAGTATTTTATGCTCATCTTCAATAATAGGACCAGATTTATTCATTTAGACACTGCTATGCATTGAATTTCATTTTAAATATAGTAACATTATTTTCAAAACCATCACTACTAACAAACTAGGTTCAAAAATGTGGAAAGTGAAGTCTGCATTAGTAAAAGATTGGAAAAGATTTAATTTCCATTAACATAATTAAGATTGAACTCTTCTGCTTCTTGCTGCCTACTGTCTTTTTTATTCATGGCCGATTTTGTATATGCATTTCAAACCAAACAATTTTCTCTTTTTTGGGGCTTTTGATTCTTTCATTACTTCAGTCTGCAGCTGGCACTTACTTAATCTTTTATTGAGAATTTGCAATGATTTGGAGAATGGCATAGGCAGTATTTCCACCAGACTCGGGCAACACATTATGTACTAACTTTTTCCCATGAAAAAGTAAATCATTTGGCTCTGAGAATTATATTGCATTTAAAACCCTAAGGACAATTTTGCATGTTATAAAATCACTTTGAATTTCTAAATTATTCTGATTTAAATAGTGATATTTATAGAATAACCCTGAGTATGTCATATGTTGACATATGTTTGAAACTGCTATTGAATTTTCCTAGTTTTGGAAGCACAGATGCCTCTGCAGATAGAGATGATTATCAGCAATTCTTTGAAGATGGCAGTGATTTTTTTATATGAACCTTTTATTTGTTATTAAATTACTAATCCAACCAATGTGGGATTGGCAGTGTTTGCCACATTTTTCACACGTCTCTCTTTTTGGAACTTAGATGTAGATGCTCTATTTGCTATTTCAAGCTGTTCCATTTTCATGATTTCACTATAGTAATGTAGTTCCTATACATTCCAAGTGTCTTACCCTTGTTATTTTATGTTTCCTTCTATAGTGATCCAAACTCCAGCATCTCATGATAATTAATATAGTTCTGCAACTTCAACTATAATGTCTTTATCCCATTTGGAGCATAATTATCACTTCTGACCCACTGCTTATGAGAATCTAGAATATGCAACACAATAACAAGGTACTTAGAAAATTTTTCCTTAATTGTGACTTTATGACAAAGAGAAATATTTGACACATTTATTGTGTCTTTAAATAATAACGTATATGAAATCGCTTGGCACATAATGGTTACTAAGATATATTCGTCTCTTCCATCCTTAATTATAAAAGAAATTAAGAGTCAGGGGCCTTCAAAGTGGAGTATGAATGCCTTTAGGGAAAGTGAAAAGAGTTACCACTGGGTTAGGAAAAAAAAAATCACAATTTCACATGCTACTTTTTATTATTACATTATATTAAGTTGTCTGCTTTATATGTCTTATATTACAATTATATGGATAGATACAGATTTATAATACTTTGATTTTCTTCAATGGCACATGCTCAAAAAGTTTGGAATTCATTGGATTAAAAGAGGTTGCTCAAATTTCAGTCCTCACATACTATTTTGGAAATTTTTCTATATTTGACTATTGCCAAAGATAATTTTAATGTACTGCTAAAAAGGACACAGTAAAGGCTTGGAAATTCAGAAAGTGAAAGCCCATATTAGGCAGAAGATATACAGAAATATGATAAATATATGATTGATGATAGGTTAGATGACAGATAGATAGATAGATAGACAGATAGACAGACAGATAGACAGACAGACGGAGCTAGATAACCATCATTCTCAGAAGACTTTAGGCTGAACTTAACAAATGCTTGAAACATTCGTGGTCATCTCCAGTCCCACACCAGTAATTCGTGTGTTCTGTGTAACTGGATGACAATGCCCCCATCTTACTTTTTACTTTGTCCTAAAAAATAATATGGCTGCATACAACATTATAGTATGCTAACAATGTTTGTGTAATACATATAAATACATATTATTAAAAATACAATAAATAAATTTCAACGATACCACTTAAAATATCATTCTCACTCATGTCAGTCCAGATATCCCATTCCACTCTCTGGGTAATTAGCACAAAATGACCATTTGGCTTGATGATCAGAAAGGCAGGTGTGTACAATGAACATGAGATGCTTCAGACAGATCTTTCACTTAACTCTGTCATATGGTAGCTCTAAGCCTGAGCAAACTCATATTCTCTGAACCTCAGATTTTTCTGCAGTGTGAGGATGACAGTATCCTGAGGGAGAGTCGTGAGAATTTGACACTATATTGGGGACTACCTCAGTGTTCAGCACATAGTAAGCACTCAATAAATTAGAGCTACTAGCTATTGTAACTATTAGTGTCCTTGTGTTTGCAGTTCCATATGGTCAGAGGAACTTTCAGTTAATATTGATGCCATGAGTCCAGCCTTTGTTAGCCTTCATATGCTGTCCTATCTCTGCTCTGTGTTGAAAGCTCGGATTTATGGCTGTGACAAACCAGGAAATTAATTTCAGATCCAATTTTGCAATCTCCAGTATTCCTTTCTTCAGGTATCTAAATGTTGATTTTCTACATCGATGTTCATACACTACATATGAGGAAATGATCTGGTATCTATCTCCAAAATTGTTGCTAGATCTCAGTGCTCACAGCTAATATTAAGAGTCCTCACAGACTCATTTCTCCAAGTTTCTGAATTCCTTGAACTTTGTCTAAGGTGGATGCACACATAAGCCTTTCTTATTCTCCTTTCAAAATGAAATTTCCTTTCAGCCTTCTTCTCAGCCCAAAGCAGGAAACAACTTTCCTGCTCCCCAGCAGCTCTCTCTCTGTTTTCACAATATTAGGAGGCACTGTCTGCTATTTGGAATCATTTTGGCTTATTATAAGGGCTCACACTGTACTTCATTAGCAGGGCTGCTGTGAAATTATGAAACATTTTGGTGAAAATTACAAGATATTTAGACTCATTTCTTGCTGAAAATATGCAAAGCCCTTCGGGGAAAATACAGACAGATGGTGTTTGAGACATTTATTGTTTTCCTATGTATTTGTAAACAAATACTATAAAGTAAGCATTTCAGAATGATCTTTAGAAAATCTAGTTGCAAATTAATATATCAATTGATATCAAATTAAAGAAATTGTGATACCCATTTCCGTCTTACCAGTGCATTTTTTCCTGTCTGTACTCTGTTTTGAAAAGGTTTCAGAATTGATCCAAAATTAATTGTTGTAAAGCTCCAGAAAAAGCAAAAGCAGCAGCCTCTGTTTTTTTTTTTTTTCTTCTCCAGGTATATTTTTTGTAACTCATGTAAGGGCAATAATTAACCCTACCAAATATGATTATGTTTCATAATCATATTAATATATATAACATATATAACAATATTATTTGTATCTACCTAGAAAACCTTAGGTAGCACAAATTCACAGTCATCTAGAAATGAAATGAATTATTCACTTATCATTTCAGAGTCTACAAAATGTAATTTATATTATTTGTGGGTTATCTCTAGGGAAGAGCTGTGATGTTTGGAAGCTTACACGTGCTACTCTGAAGACCACTGGAGCAAGTGGTAGCACATGAGTAACTGTGTTTAAAGGAAAGTGTCCTTAGTTTCTAGCTGTTTTAGTGCTAAGGCAAAAAATTATTTATTAGTGGTAATAAGCAAAGTTCAATGGTTCTCATGCAAATCAAGGAGGTAGGTATTTTTGAAAGTATAAATCTTCCATATCTCTCCATTAATTGATTTAATTTTTTTTTATTTTGCTTAATGTTCCTTCCCCTTGTTCCCATAATAATTTTACTTTGGTTTCTATTTTTCATTTTCCAATGTTGCCTACAGAAAAGCAGAGAAAAGTCCAAATCATGTATTTGATCACCAGAAAATGTTTCTAAGAAGGATATAGTAGAAATAAAACACCTTTTAGAGCACACCTTTGTAGATATGTTATCGATAAGCAATGCTGTTTTTGTGTAAGACATTTACTCTATTTTGACATTCAGATTATTTTCTCTGTTTGAAGATGTGCATAAATACAGAGAAAACCTTCTGTTTTGTGAAAAGGTTAAGCCAGTGAATCATATTGTTTTCTGACTTTTACAAATAGACATAGTCATTTCTCCCAATAGTCTCAAAAGAACTGGAGTTAGAAATTGAATTGCCTGTTCTTTTTCTTTCTCCCTCTCCTTTACTGCATTTCCCTTATTCTCTCATTGTTACAGAGAGATTAATATATAGACAGATTTTAGAAATTTCTAAGGATTTATGACGGGGTATATTGAATATGAAGATATCCTGTCCTGGACAATAGCTAGGTATCATCCCTCTTAAAACGATGGCACATGGAGGATGAGCTATGACAAGCCCAGCTCCACATTCTTCACAGACTCTCCATACAGATAGTTTATGAAAAATCATTCATATCAGGTACTTGGCATTCCAATGTGAGAAAGAAATAGTTATTTCTATTTGAACAACTCTCTATCTAGTGGGTAGATAATTACTAGGTCTTTGTTCATAGTTTTAATTACAAAAATAAAGTTAAATAAAATCAGTTTAAGAAACATAATAACAGGACTTCATCTAGGATGACCATAATCCTTTCATTTGTTTGTATTCTGTTTTTGAATTTGAGTGAATTAATTTATTCAAAAGCAAGCTTTGGATGAAAGTTTCTTAACTGGCAGAAGAGCTCCTAACCGCCTTAATCCCCAGTCCACACTTTTCCATTTTGTCCATAAGTAACCAATACAATGTTTTTAAAACATCCTCCACAAATCATGATTCATCATGTCACTGGATTGAGGAGGATGAATAATCTTTCTCTAGGTCCAGAAGATCTAGACTATAGTTCACTTTCCTCTGTTCTTCACAAAGAACATAAAAGCCCTTGGAGATATCACCACACCATCATTCTTCTTTGCCTCTCATATACAGAAAAGAATTATAAGCAGATTAAACATCTTTTGCAGAAAACAGTTCCTCTGTTACTTCTCTCCCTTTTTGCTCCTTTCCCTGAAGCAAACACAGCTGTTTAAAGTTCAGCCCTGTTAAGCAGAATGACAGAAGGGATTTCCAGACAGGATCTAAAACGGGCTGAAAATTAAAAATTAGTATCTTCAGAGGATATATTTGTTAAGAAAGCCTAGAAGTGATGCATGATATGATTACCTATAATACCTGCATACCAAAAAGTGACATCTTTGCACTCAGTGGATGTGTCTCTAAAAACATGGCATCCTAATCGTGTGCACTTAATGGAGTATGCCAGCTCAGATTATGAGACTTAGAAGCCTAGAAGCACCCAGGTAAATCCTACTTTTTACAAAGGAAAAGAAGTCCATATTTCAAAGGGGTACCTGCACTCGTATGTTTATTGCAGCACTATTCACAACAGCAACTATATGGCATCAACCTAAGTGTCCATCAGTGGATGAATGAATAAAGAAAAAATGTGGTATATTTCCACCATGGAATAGTATTTGATCACAAAAAGAAATGATATCATGTAATTTGCAGCAATACGGATGGAACCAGAGGTCACTATGTTAAGTGAAATAAGTCAGGTACAGAAAGACAAATATTTCATATTCTCAGTCATACATGGGAGCTAAAAAAGTTAATCTCATGTAAGTAGAAAGTAAAATAATTAATATCCTAGGCCAGGAAGGATGTATGTCAGGGCGAGGGAAAGAAAAGAGGTTGGTTACTGGGTACAAATATATAGTTAGATTCAGAAATAAGATATAATGTTTAATAGCAGAGAAAGATGACTATTGTTAATAACAATGTATTGTGTATTTCAAAATAGCTAAAAGAAAGAACTGGAAATGTTCTCAACATACAGAAATGATAAATGCTTGAGGTAATGAATACCCCAAATACCTTGACTTACATTACACATTATATGCACGCATCAAAATATCACAGGTACCCTATAAATATGTACAAATAGCACGTGTCAAGTGAAAAAATAAAATTTTACTGTACAAATATATTTGTGAGCAAATAAATAATCTCTGAAGAGGAATCACACCTCCAGCTTCAAAGAATTGAGCTGAACTAAACTGTGCTGAAAGAAAAAGAACTGAGCAACTGTGGCAGGAGACAGCTCTTCCTATTGTATAAAATGATTCACAGTGGACTGAGGGCCAACAAGGGTGCATAGGATCACATCCAGGCATCTTGATGTCTTTAGGAGATCCAAATTTAGGCTTCAGATTCTAGGATTTTACTGAAATAGAATACAACTTCTCATTCCCAAAATATAATGAACGGGTGTGGGTGAGGGAAGAGGGGGTGGAGGATTTTAGAACCATGAATATAGGAGGGAAGAAGCTTAAAAATAATCTTGAATATCTTCCTTATTTTATAGATAGTGAAAAATAGACCTCCAATCAATAGGTGATGTGAACTGGGCTACATCATTAGGGCTAATTAAAATCTAGTTCATTCATTTGAGGTTTTAAAGAATGCATTTATGTATTTGTTTATTCTTTTTTCGTGTATCTTTATGCTTCAACAACAAATTTGAGCTCTATGAATAGATTGCCTGGGTTTGAAACACTGACTCTGGCACTTAACTCAGTGATTTTATGGAATTTACTTAACCTTTAGTTCCTCTTTCTTCATCTGTAATATAGGCACATTACAATATCTACATTTGGGGGATGTTGTGTAGGTGAAATAAGTTAATTCATACAAAGAGTTTAGGACAATGCCTGGCATATAATATGTGTTCACTGTGTGTTAGCCATTGTTATTGGCCCTTAGTGTCACCTTTTGTAGATTAAAATTTCAAATTAGCATCTCAAGCTTTCAATTCTCTTTCAAGATTTATCTGAAAATTTCTTCATTTATGTTGGGAAGGTCTTCCTAGTTCAAAAGCTAGTACCTCAAATTATCACGTCCCAAATTTCAGAATAATGAATACTTTCATTATTCTGCACCATGTCATTCCCCTTTTGTGTTTGCTGTCCAATCACACTATTCTTTTGTGTTATACTATTCCCTAGGTGTCGAGAAAAGTCTATGTCAGTACAGGCTTAAAAAAATAACTCTCCTAAATGGGACTTTTCCCCCCAGGATTGTCTTAATTTCATTTTAAGAAAGTTAAAAGCTAATACATAAAATAATTATTAGTATATTTTACATTNGTCACCTTTTGTAGATTAAAATTTCAAATTAGCATCTCAAGCTTTCAATTCTCTTTCAAGATTTATCTGAAAATTTCTTCATTTATGTTGGGAAGGTCTTCCTAGTTCAAAAGCTAGTACCTCAAATTATCACGTCCCAAATTTCAGAATAATGAATACTTTCATTATTCTGCACCATGTCATTCCCCTTTTGTGTTTGCTGTCCAATCACACTATTCTTTTGTGTTATACTATTCCCTAGGTGTCGAGAAAAAGTCTATGTCAGTACAGGCTTAAAAAAATAACTCTCCTAAATGGGACTTTTTCCCCCCAGGATTGTCTTAATTTCATTTTTAAGAAAGTTAAAAAGCTAATACATAAAAATAATTATTAGTATATTTTACATTTAAATAATATTTTAAAACTCGATCTATAAGAAGGACAGGACAGATGAAATATTGAATCTTAGGGCTAGAAAGGAAAAGCCAGACATTACTTTCATTTTGCTTTTTTGCCTTCTCCTTTGCCCTGTATTTCTGGTTTATGCCACTCGGTTATGCATGTTATAGTAAATGTCTTTGTTTCTGTAAATACTCATAAATCTATATATGTATGTGTATTCATCTATAAAAGGAAGAATAATTTTATTTACCAAAAAACCTCCCCAAGAATTTTTAGCAATAGCAATATTCAGAATGAAAAAAAAAAAAATAGTACAGGTGCTGTGAAGTGGCTGGGCACCCAACCATCACCATCCAATCTGCATTACTTGTGAGGAGTTGCAGATATTCTGGAAACCACTTCATCCAGGAGGCACATAAGAAATTGGAAGAAGCCAAAAGAAGTGAGAAGACAGATTTTTTTTTAATGGTCACACGATGAAATATAAAAACCTGTTATACATTTGACGAACTCAATTTTATGCCCTGCAAAACACCTGGACTGGCCACTTTAAGAGTACCTATAACAATATTAGCAGGCTTTAGGATTTAAGTGGCATTTCTGATTTCTTCCAAAGAAACTCTATGAAAAAAACTGAATTATATGTATCATACACATAGAGAATGTGTAAGAAAGTAACCCTTTAAAGATATCTCATTGTCTACACTTATGGGTTGAGATGAAACCATCCTAACTAGTAACACTAACTAGCCTGTAAATAATGTTTACAAAAATCCATAGTCTAGACATAAGTATCTGAGCACATATATGAAAATATAAACTATCTGACCTACATGTCTCATAGTTCTGAATCTAATATACTCTAACCAGACCTAACCTTCAAAATCAGTGCCAGTGACTATAAGGAGAGATATGCTTACCGGATGCTACAGGTAAGTTTCAAAATTATACTGCTATTGAAGGTCAAATGGATGAAGCAGGGTCAGCAAAATGACTAACATTAACCTGATTCCCATTTCCCTTTTTCTTTCCAACTTTTGCAATCTCAGAGAACCTGCTAATGGATCAGTTTCCTATTCTGCTGAGACTGTCCATTATAAATAATATTTCTATGCTTATTATCAATAATGCCACTGCCACAAAGCAAATTCAGGCCAGTTACAATGCATGGTACAAAGCTATCTAAAATGTAAGTGTGGGTGTTTCAGCTTGGGTCTTATCTCATTTGAAATTGAAATATGTTTGCAATGCTTGAATGTGGGAAGATTAATTATCACCTCTGTTTCAAAATAAGCAGCAGTAGAAACCCATCACATGAAAATGTGGAAGTGACATTGTCGACAGCTAACAAGAGAGGTTTTCAGCTGGAAAAGGGTGCAAACAGCAACAAATGCATTCCTATTTCTAATCTGCAGCCAAGCAAAATTGTATTTGATACTGGCTGAATTTGCCTCAGAAAATCAAAGCCCCATTTTGGCTAGGATGCTAAATGCAGCAAGATGAACCACAGAATTCTGCCTCGCAGTTACATCTATGCATTCACGTTTCCAAGGTCAGGCTAGCTCTGGCTTTTTTTTTTCTCAGTAAGAGAGAAAAGCATAAACAGTCCCACCATTGACTAGTAATGTGGCCTTAGGCAAAGAAATTAATCTCTCTAAACTTCAGGTTCCCCATGTACGAAACGGACAAAACAAGTACATGCTTAGCGCATGGAGTGGATGCCAGTCTGTTATGTATTAGTATAAATAACACAGCATCTAGCATGCAGTAAGAGCTCAGTGGTGGTTAGCTATTGCTGTTGCGAAACCATGCCATTCTATTCTAAAACCACTACCGCAAAAACTCACCCTTCCTGTCTGAATGCAGCTCTATCTCAAGTAGTGAAGGTAATAGAAGGTTCAGTTTCTCCCCCATTCTTAAACTTCAGTGATTAAGAGAGATCATTTTGGTGCTTCATTCCTGAAAGATACTTCTTTTTTTATTGTTATTTTAAATGCCATGTCAGGACATCCATAGTTAACATCAGGTTTTTAAGAAAGGTCTCTTGGGTCATTTGAACACAGGCATCGTGCAGCTCAGGTCTCATTACAGATCCCTTTGGTTAACAGGAAGGTTTTAAGTAAGTCTGCTGACTGTACCATACATTAAGATAATGAGATGAAAATGATATAAATTCAAATCATTTGGCTCCCTTCTCCATCTCTCTTTCTCTCTCAATTTATATTACACAATGACATAAAGCACCACCTTTGGAGGTGAGCCTGCCCTGTGGTTAATCATTCCAATACATGCTAAAATACCCCACACTATAATTTAACATGAAGAACAGCTAGGGGTTGTGTTGAAACTGTCATGACTCACATGAATCTACTAATTTTGTCCTGTTCACCTTCATTTATAACTTTGTAAGAGTCTCTGCCAACATTGGCAGAGGTGGCAAATGCTAAAAAAAAAAAAAAAAAAAAACCAAGATAAAAGAAGCTCTTTGTGAAATGGCATCTCGAGTCTATGCCATTGATAGCGTCTTTCTGATTCCCCAGGCAAGCTCTTTCTGAGCCACTCTAAGCCCTCCAGAGACAATTTCTTTTATGAAAGTCAAGCTTCCTTCTATCAGACTCTCACATCTTCAGCAACGGTAATCACTCTTGAAACTGGAAGTGTTGTCTGCTATCTTGTTGTTGCTGGTTCTGAAAGAGGCAAACAAAGTCAGCCTGATTGTTTTAGGTTTGGATTAGTCTGGAGTGCATAGAGAAACATTTTTAAAGGCTTATTTTGACTATCAAAGTGAGTTGATATGACAGCAGTCGTCAGGGGAAAAATGTGCACCATGCAAACATACAAACATCCCTCAGCAACCAGCTGCAGCTACTTTGCAGTAGCATGTTTGAGGGAAAATTGCTTTCTTGAATGTGGAAAAGAGGGCAGCACTCCAAGTTACTTTGTAAAACATACAAGCACAAAGTGGCATCCAGGATGGCATGGAGGCCAAAGAAGTTTGGAAATAAACTTTCATAGCACATAATTCTTGTAGCATTGTGTCTGTGGTTTCATACACACATGTTTCTGTGTAATATGTAACTATTTATTAATCAGACACAGATTGGCAGATTCTAGTCCGTTATGTACAAACATAATAATTAACAGAAAGGAAAGTGATTTGAATTAGGAAATTGGGAAAAAGAGAAACAACTAACATGCAACAAAATAAAAACAAAAGCAAAATAAACTAGTTATTGCTGAAAGCAGTTTTAGAATTCAGCTCAACCACCTAAAATTCTGAGTTTATGAATGGAAAGCTACCTGGACTATTCTGATCATATCATGAGGTACCTCTTAGCTTTGTTATTCAAATGAGAAAACTCTCATTCATATGGCAGGGAACTGCATGACTGTTCACAGAAATATATGAAATTAAAAACACATTTTTGGTCTAACTTCCTAATCAAGTTTATATTTCATGAGTTTGAAATGCCATGTGATTGCCAGTTTCCAAGAGAAATTCGACCTCCCAGCATGTATTCCAGCTAAATGTTGATGTCTACCTCACAGTCTTTCACAATTTACAATTACCAGCTCTATTTTTAAGCAAAATATAACTACTCACTGTGAAACAAACAAGCATTATTTGGAAATAAGCATCCTCAACATGTTTCCCAAAAGTAGACACCCATTACTGCATGATGTGTGTTCCACATTTTAGACACAAAACAAAGCAGGGTAATTTCTTACAAAAATAAAACTTCATTAGAAAACAAAGTTGCACAAAATATTCTTTCATATTATCTGGAGAGAATATATAAAATCATATTTTAAATACTTCTCAAAGCAAATATTCAGCATACTTTCTTCTACACAATTATATCTTTTAAATATTTTACCTCTTAGTAGTTGGATTTCTATACTAAGCAGTAAACAAATTTGATTTTTATTATAGAGGTAAATTGTTAAAAGAGAACATAAAAGTAATAGAAGAAGAGTGCAAAGGGAGCATTCATCTAGTTTGAGGGACAGGCACATGATGTGTAAGACATATGTTCAGAAGCTCCTGTCAAGGATGTAATTCTCTTGGGAAAGTCTGGGTCTCATATTCACCTGAAGGTAAGAGCTGGTCTGAGACTGACTTCTGCCTGATCCTCTCCTCAGCACCAGGAAAACGATTTCAGAACTGCCTTGAAGTTCTTGATCTAGTCTTTGAAACAAAAGGAAATGGACCCTGACATATTTTAGAGTGGGCCTGATCCTGTGCTCTTATAGATTTGTGTTCATTCTCTTTATCTCAAATCAGTTTGGGCCTTAAGTTTGTAAAAGAAACATTATTATTTATTCTTTATTATCAAATAAAATTTGGTTTAATGTTAATATTTATTCCCAGAACTTTTCTATCACCTCATTGAGACAGCCTTAACCCAAGGTTTGATTTTCTTCTCCCCAAGAATGCCTTTTGGGTTTAATGGCCCCATCCAGTGGTCGGAGCCACTGTGATTTGTAGTGGCAGAAATTCAACTTGAACTAGCTCATTATCGTTAAGAAATGCTCCCAATTGTGGGAAAGGTGGGGCAGACCTGAGACCAGTAACAATATGCTATCTGTTGTCCCTGTTTTTCTCTACCAGTTGTTTTTCTTCTCCCCTGTTGTAAAACAGCTTCTAGTACCACATTCTTCCACCTTTTCTCCAGAGAGGAAATGGCTTTTTCTAACTCCATTTCCAGGTAATTGTGGGGGGTAGAAATAGATTCTGATGGGTTTAGTTTGTGTAAAAGCTCAACTCTATGCCAAGGAGGTGATATATTACAATTATCAGAATGTCTCAGAACCTGTACAATATGGAGATAATGAGTTCCCCAAAAGATCCTGGCTGTGGAGAAAGGGTAATGAGGGTATGTGGCCATCAGAAGAAAGCTAGGGGAGTTGAGATAGCAAAAACGAGTGATTCCTCCTATATCTTCCAGTACTATGGACAGTTTGTGGCAGCTAGGGAGAAAATTTATCAGATTAAAGACATTCATATGTGTCTGCATTGCTCTGCTCTTTACCAAATGTACCCATTCCATGAAGAAATATAAAACTACCTGCAATGGTTGATTTTATAAGTTAACTTGTCTGGGGTACCTGGAACCTAGATATTTGATCAAACATCATTCTGAGTGTTTTGGTGAGAATGTTTTTGAATGAGTTTAACATTTAAATCTCTAGACTGAGTAAACCAGATTGTCTCCCTAATGTGGGAGGGCCCCATCCAATCAGTTGAAGGCCCGAATAGAACAAGTCTGACCCACTCCTGAGTAAGAAAAAAATTCCTCCTGCCAGACTGTCTTCAAACTAGGACACTGGCTTTTTCCTGCCTTCAGGATTGGACATAAACATCAGCTTTTCCTGGGTCTTGAGCCTTCCGGCCTTTGCACTGTAACTATACCATCAGCTCTCCCAGGTCTCTAGCTGGCCAACTCACCCTGCAGATCTTGGGACTTGTCTGCAACTGTAATCATGTGAGCCAATTGTGAACATACACAATTGTGTGTGTGTACACACACCCACACATGTCCCATTGGTTCTTTTTTTCTTTTTCTCTGGAGACCCCTGACTAATTTGCTACCCTCCTTGTGTGTTTAAATTCTCTGTAAGAAGTCTTAAAGTAAGGAAGAAATACAGAAAGTTTGGACACCTCACTTAGGGTGTTGAGGGTACCCTCTTTACTGGATGGAGACAGTGCAGAAACCAACTTTCACTTCTCAAAAAAAAGTTGACATGTTCCAATGCAGTCCACAGGAGCAAACAAATACCCAAATCTCCAGGTTCTGGAGTTCACTGGGTAGGAATGAGTGACAATTCTATTTTGTCATTACCATTTGTATTAGAGTCCGTTCTCACACTGCTATAAAGAATACTACCTGAGACTGGGTAATTATAAAGGAAAGTGGTTTAATTGACTCACAGTTCCACAGGATTAACAGGAAGCATGACTAGGAGACCTCAGGAAACTTACCATCATGGTGGAAGGCAAAGAGAAAGCAGGCACATTCTTCACAAGGCAGTAGGAGGAAGTGTGCAAGATGCTTATAAAACCATCAGATCTCGTGAGAACTCACTTACTATCATGAGAACAGTATGAGAGAAACCTCCTCCATGATCCAATCACCTCCTTCCCTCAACACATGAGGATTACAGTTCCCTTCTTCAGCAAATGGGGATTACAATTCGAGATGAGATTTGGGTGGACACATAGAGCCAAACCATATTACTGTTGTATATAAAATGGCATCTTAAGGCAATCCTCAGTCTTAAGGGCTGAGACAAAGGCTTTTTATTACATCACTTCAACCCTCAGCTCCAGCTCTTCTGCTATTATAACTCATAGAGATTTTATGAAAATTGAATGGGCTGTATGTAAAAATGCCTACCAAAGATTTAAACACAGAAGCATTTAATTACATTTAATTTTCTTATTTTGTCTCTGTGCAGAAAAGAAATCATAAAGCAGGCCTGAGACTACTATCCTTAAGTCTGCCTGCAAGGTTGGTCCTTGCCTGGAATCTGGGTGCTTGGATTTCAAAAGTTTATACCATTCATTAATTTATTAGATTGGCTCCCTGTGCCTAAATTGCACAAATAATATGGTTTATGTTATACATCTGGTCTCAACCTGTGAGTCTCGAGCATTTGTTACTAAAGTGTGCGTATCTAACAAGCCCCCAATAAAAATGTTGGGTATTGACTCTCTAGTGAGCTTCCATAATAGACAACATTTCACACATGTTGTCACAGTTCAATGCTGGAGAAATAAACCATGTCCTGTGTGACTCCACAGGGAGGGAATTCTTAGAAGCTTGTACCTGGTTTCCTTCAGACTTTTCCCCATGTACCCTTTCCCTTTGCTCATTTCGCTTTCATTATAATAAATCTTAGCCATGTGTATTGAGTTCTATGGGTCCTAGTGAATTACCAAGATATTGTTGGGGACACCCCAACCTGATTGCTATCTTTTTGGCCACTTCACTCAAATTCAGTTCAACCTTCCAAAATCTGTTATATAGCAGCCCATGCCTTGTTTTTATAGATTCTAGACAGATCACCATTGACCAAGTACTGTAAACCTGAGCATATACCCAGAGTAATTTTGGGTTTAGAATAGCAGTCTTTCTTGTTATGATAACGTGTCATTGGGTCTAGTTACCCAGCTAAAGAAAATATAACTATATATTATATATACAAAATTTTAAGTCTACATCCTTAGTCAACCCATTTGGTTATTTTTACATATGCAATTAGGCCCAAAGGTTTCTGTGATAACCGTAGTTACATTTTTAGTCAAGAGAAGTGTTAAGGAGGGTATAACCAAGATGCCTGCCAAACCATGTTAAAACAAAAAATAACAAACAAAAAAATCAAGAAAAGCCCATGGAACTCCTGGCTTTGAGTGATTCTCTTTTATGTTGAAATCTCCAGGATAAATTAATTATAAAATCTACATCAAAGTGACTGGACATAGTAACTTTGTGAATGAGATTATAATTTTTGCTTTGGACCCTTTGTACTTATAGCTCATTATTTTCTCTCCGCTGATAACATTAAATCCTTTATTCTCATTTTTTTAATTAGAAAATTAAAATGAATTTTGAATATTGCTGAAAAAATTTCTTTTTGTTTCAATCTGTCAGTAAAATCTCTTTAGTTCACCAGGTTTTACCATGAACAGATAATGTTCTTAGAGGGTAATATTCTTAGATGGTAGAAATGCAGGCATTTTCTCTTTCCAAAATGAAGAGGTTTTACCAGCACAGGACGTAAAAGGCCATCACTCATAAATAGGAATTAATATACTAATTTAAGTGGCTTCATGGAGTCTTGAGGCTGTGGAAGACTGCAAAGTTAAATAAGCTGCATCCACGTATACAACCTCTGTTTTTCTTCTGCCAAAGGCATAACATAATATGCACTTCCCATGTCTCTAAGAGTCCTCCTATCTTCCCAAATTTCCAACATTTGCTAAAGAATAAAACACAGGAACACAGTCAAAACAGGCAGGAATGAGGCACCATACTGAAAACACAGGAATTTAGTGAAATTCTACCCATTTACTGATGAAACCTGATGTTGTCATTTCACCTCCTCTCCCTGATTCATCTACTATGGGCAGACAGGCAGGCCTTTGCCCTTTTTGTAGGTAGACAGGAGAGTACAGTTTTCTCTCCTTGAGAAAACCTGAGGAAAAGAAAAATTTTAGTCATTTATGACTAACCTAAAAAAAAGAGCCATATTCCTGCTTGGTTATCCAATTATGAATCCCATCATTCACCCTGTGCCACCCATATATTCAGGGCTGCCAATTCATGTTTTATGCTTTTTTGATAAATAGTCTGTTTATTATTTTTATTCATAAGTAGCGTTTTATGTATGCTTTATTGATAAAATGCGACAAAATTATCAATAAACAGTAAAACATCCCTAGACGTTTAAAAACTCCCAATAAATGAAAGTTAGAGGCCATTCCCACACCCCAACAAAAGGAACTCGGAGAAAACACAGACCTAAAACCACATATATGTAGAAAGCTTTAATAGAGTTTCAAAATAGAGAAAAATAAACCTTCCAAGAACAAAAAATAGGTTTCAGATTTTAAAATACAACAGGAACAATGTATCATTTACAGAATGGTTGAAAAATCGAGTTGAAGAAATCTTACAAAATATGGAACAAAATTTTAGAGAGGAAAAATATGGAAAAAAATAAAGGAACAAGCTAGGAAGTCATAGACAAAGTGGCAAATATGTCAAACGAACAAGCCTAGAGACCCAGTATATACCATG
This sequence comes from Rhinopithecus bieti, assembly GCF_001698545.2. NCBI lineage: Eukaryota > Metazoa > Chordata > Mammalia > Primates > Cercopithecidae > Rhinopithecus > Rhinopithecus bieti. The sequence goes on from NW_016826764.1 coordinate 173,617, forward strand.
AGGACTATAAGTAGTAAATATACTGTATGTGAGATTCATACTATGTGAGTAGATTCTAGATGCTCTCTGCCACCAGAATAAAACAAATGGGTAACTATGTGAGATGACAGATACGTTAATTTACTTTACTATAGTAACCTTTTTACTAACTATATGTATTCCATAACATCATGTTACATGACTTAAATGTATACAATATGATTTATTTTTTAAAAAAGAGATGATGCAGGCCGGGCGCGGTGGCTCAAGCCTATAATCCCAGCACTTTGGGAGGCCCAGACGGGCGGATCACGAGGTCAGGAGATCGAGACCATCCTGGCTAACACGGTGAAACCCTGTCTCTACTAAAAAATACAAAAAACTAGCCGGGCATGGTGGCGGCGCCTGTAGTCCCAGCTACTTGGGAGGCTGAGGCAGGAGAATGGCAGGAACCCGGGAGGCGGAGCTTGCAGTGAGCTGAGATCTGGCCACTTACTCCAGCCTGGGCAACAAAGCGAGACTCCGTCTCAAAAAGAGATGATGCAGAAAAAAATGGGTAGGAGAAAACTAATCGAGGGAATTAAATGAGATTTTCTTTCATAACTGAAAGTCATGCACCTCCAGATTTAAAGGGTCTGTCAAATGCCAGCATGATGAATGGAGAAAGACCCACAAGACACATCAATGTAAATTTTCATCTCAGCATGGATTAAGTAGAGATTCTAAAATATCTAGCTTGGGCCAGGTGTGGTAATCCTAACACTTTGGAAGACCAAGGCAGGATGATTGCTTGACTGCAGGAGTTGTAGACCAACCTGGGCAACATGGCAAAACCCCATTTCTACACAAAATACAAAAACTAGCCAGACGGAATCGTGTGAGCACAGGAGGCGGAGGTTGCAGTGAACAGAGATCGCACCACTGCACTCCAGCCTGTGTGACAGAGCAAGATCTTGTCTCAAAATAAATAAAATAAAATAAAATAAAAATAAATGAAATATCCAGCTTGGCATAAACAACAGATGAAATACAAAGATTAGCAAATTGCATCTCACCTCTCAAAGTCAGTACCAGATGCCAGAAAACACTGGGGTATAAGACTCCAAAATCATTTCGGAAAATATTTTCAACATGGAATTCTATACATTAACAAATAGTCAACCAAGGGTTGAATAAATATATTATTAGTAATGCAAGGAATCGAAACATTTACATATGTTTATCCTGTATTGACTACTGGAGAATGTGCTCAATAAAGTGAAAGAGTAAATCCCAAAAGAGAAATAAAAAACAGGATCCACAAAAACAGGGAAATCAACAGGAAAAAGGCAAAGGACATTCCTAAAATAATGACAAAGAGAAAACAGGATAAATGCACAAGACCTACCAAATTACCAATCCAGTTGGAACAGAAATATAGAACTCTCTGGAGGGGATATCTTCCAGAAGAATATGACCCTCTAATTTACGGATGTGTTTGGACCCAATGAGAAAAGTTTGTTCTGTCAAAGAGCTTGAGGAATATTTTATAACATATCTTTAGAAAAACTCCGTATGTCAAAAAAGTAAGATCGTTTTTAACATTTAGTAAAAAAAAGTTTTGGAAGAAAGGGATATATTCATAATTTACTATATAGATTAGCTTTGAATTGTATTTATATATGCATAACGACTGTAATAAATATTGATTTAACCAAAATTTTAGATATTACTATTTTGAGAGAATTGGAGGAACATTTGTGTGCCTCCGTGTGTGTGTGTGTGTCTGTGTGTATACCTGTAGAAAGAGAGAGGGTTGTGTCATAAGTGAATCAATCCTAATGTTTCATAATAAGATTTCAATAAATTATGTCACTATCTCTAAGATTGGAAAATTGAAATATAACAGTTTATATTACTTGGAATTGGTCAAGTAAATGCAAGAAGAAATATCTAAAGTGATAAGATTGATATTGGTATCAGAGTGATGGAGGTAGGAAGGGATGAGAAAGAGAATAAGACTGCCATTATTTACAATATTTTATGTATATATAAAAAACACATATATAGCACCAAGGCTTATTATATATATTTTATATTTGTAGCAACTGCAGCTACTAATACATATTTCATATATTACTTTTTATATAAATACATGTCAAATATTTGTTAAATATGTGTATATATATACATATACACATATATGCACATGTACGCAAATACGTTAAATATATTACATATATGTATATATAAGTTTATATACACACACATATATGCACATGTATACATATGTGTGCACATGTAGATAACATGAATATATAAATATGTATGTGTATATTATACATAATTTTAAAATGAATATTTAATTATAAAAGAAAAAAGAAAAAAATTAAAAGTTACATAATTAATGTAGAAAACAGATCATGAGAAAATCCTAAGGGAAATAGAATTCAATAAAAGATTAAAGTATATGTAAAATGGAAAAGGAAAACTATAGAGAAGAATCTTTAGGAAGAATATATTTTCAAAACCTCTGACTAAATTTTAGTATAATTCATAATAAATTTGAATGCCTGAAGCAATACGACATTCAAAAGTAATTTTAATTTTTTTCTTATGTCTCTTAAAGTAAATAAAGGGATCCAAATTCACAGTCTTTTGCAACCTTTATTAAAATCTCCTTCCTGCCATACATGTAGCCTCTGAAATACTAGATTACTTGATGCTCACAGCTACTATTCAGATCTATTACTCAGAATAATTTATTCTAAGGTCATTGTCTGCTTCAGTATAACTGACATAAAGTGACTCAAAATTAACTTAGATGAAGAAAACTAGTAGATAATAGCTTTTTATATATGGTTTATCAAAATATTGAAATTTAAAAGAAGCCAGCTTTCTCACTTGAGTAACTTTAGGCACAATGGTGAATTTGCAGCAGACCACAACAGACAGCTCATTGCAAGTCTCTGTCTCACCTGCCTGCCACAATTGTAGCAAATAAGACAGGTGACTATCATGAGGCAGAAATATATGACTTGGAATTAAATGGAGAGGAAATAATTTGGAATAAATGATTATTATGAACACTGCAGATTTAGAATGAAAAATCAAGAAGTCTGTGTTTTATGTCAGCTAAAATTTCACTTTACTTCTAATTACCACTTCGGATTTGAAGCCACTGCTTATTTCCCGTTAATTGGTAGAAATAGTAGATAGAATAAGAAATGAATTTTAGCAGCCAGAGTAGAAGTCAGGGCTAATCTGAATGACCTTATAAGCAAGTACTAGCATTGTACCATTATACAGACTCCACTGTGCCATTGTAAGGATTGTTATCCACATCTAAGTTTCAGTGAATGGCACTGGAACAGTGGAGAGTACAGCTTGAATGGACATACATGTGACATTGTTTACAATTTCCACATTTCTTTTGCAGAAGCTGTGTTGGGCTGTTCTTGTGTTGCTATAAAGAAATACCTGAGTCTGGGTACTTTGTAAAGAAAAGAGGTTTAATTGGCTCACAGTCCTTCAGGCTTTATAGGAAGCATGGTGCTGATGTCTGCTCAGCTTCTGGGGAGGCCTCAGGAAGCTTACTATCACGGCAAGAGGCAAGGGAAAGCAGGCATATCACATGGACAGAGCAGGAGCATAGGGATGGGGACAGTGCTAAACACTTTCAAAAACCAGATCTCCTGAATTACTGTTTCAAGGACAGCACTGAGGCATGAGGGATCCTCCATGATCCAATTACCTCCTGCCAGGCCCCACCTCCAACATTGGGGATTACAATTCAATATGAGATTTGGGCAGGGACAAATGTTCAAACTATATCAGAAGTCTAGATGTATTTCTTCCTTTAAAGAAGGGGTTTTGTAAACCTGGAAGAACAAATTCTTATTTGCGGTATGTGTCCAAATGCACCGAAAAAGCTTGATTTCAAACATATCTTGATTTGGAGGTGCTAACTCCTATTGCTCTGACACTATTGTGATCTCAAGTTTTGGGAGTTTCCTCTGGGGTTTATTATTGTGGCTTCAGTCTGCGATGTTTTGTCTGTTGGTCAATGCAGAATATTCAAATTTGGAGGAAAAATTTTCTCTACAGTCTCAAGACTTTGCCTTATTTATCTTCACTTAAGACTTTATGAACAATGGTTTCACGATGACCTCTATAGCCCCTGCCCTCAATAGCTTTTGCAGTTGGCATCTTACCTCACAAATATTTAACATTTTCATATTCTTTAAAATTTTTTGTCATATTTAAGTAATAGCTCTTCCAGTTTTACAAAACCCCTTCTTTAAAGAAAGAAATACATCATATGCAATTTCCCTAAGTTGGCTCTCAGTCACTGAAGCCTTCAAAAGCTCTAAAACCAGATTCCATCTAATTTTCCAATTATGATACACCATTCCTCAGTGAATGACCAGGGAAATCTGGGTATGGTTGCTTCTGACTATTAGAGTAACACGTTCATTCTTTCAGCAAATATGTATGAAGCATATTCTATGTCCCAACCTCTGATCTATAAGCTTGGGATACATCCGTGGACAAACAGAAATATCTGCTAACACGGAGCTTGCATTCTAATGCAGGGGTTAAAGGGGTAAATGAGTATTGTCAAACAACAGAAAAAATAATAGATATAATAAATAAGTAAATTATAGAGCATATTAGAATGCAAAAAACGTAATGTAATAAATGGAGCCAGGCAAGGTGACCAGGAATACTGGCGACTATAGGGCGACTATAGGGTGATCAGGGTAAGTCTCATTAAGAAGGTGATTTTTGAGCAAAGATGTGAAAGAAATAAGGGAGTTTTCCAGGCAAACATTTGTAGGAGGAGCATTTGAGGCAGAGGAAAACATCCAGTGCAAAAAACCATGCTGCGGGAGCATTCCCAGCATGTTGAGTAAGAAGGAAGAAAGACATTTTGCTTCAAGGGTCTTTTTTAGCTCGAGTTCCCACTCTTAAATTTGTTTTTCTGGTTTACCCTCAGACTCCAGTGCACATATTTTGTCTCTGATCCTCTGCAAAAATAGCCAGCATTTTAATAATCTGCATTTTCAATTATGTTAACTTCTTTTGTTTTCGAACTTCTGAGGAAAGATGGACAAAAATACATCCATTGCAAAGATAAAGAATCTGATATTCAGAAAATTTCATTCCTTTAAAGAGCTCAATTCCAAAGTCAAACCCCAAATCTTTCACTGTGAGCCCAGTGGTATTTCTGTCATTGCCTATGATATCACAGACAAATCTTGTCCAGATTTCTATCACTAAAGAAAATCTAGTCAAGTCTCTACATTGGGAGGGTGAGAAAAGAAAAAACAGGCAATGATAGAAATCAAGGAAAGACAGGAGGCAGGTCAACACACACACACTTGGAGTGAAAAGTAACACCCACTGTGCCATCATCCTGGTATGAAGAACACTTGCACCAGAAAAAATCTAACTGCAATCCTCTCACACACACACATACACACTTATGAAACACTCAAACACTCCTTCCACACCTCACACTGCTCTCTGCCTTTGGAGCGGAAAACAGAAGTAATCTAACCCAATGTACAATATATAAATGTATAGCACCATCTTGGCTGAAAGTCTCCATGCATTCTGTAGCATGCACATTGTATATATCCAATTGAGTGTTTCACAAAGTTGTATGTATGTGTAAAGGGGAAGGGAGTGGTTGGATTATTTTTTTCTCTGTCCATACCAAGGGCAATCTTGTCCTCTCTCCCCCTGCATTCTGTAGCATGCACCTTGTATACACCCAATTGAGTGTTTCACAAAGTTGTATGTATGTGTAAAGGGGAAGGGAGTGGTTGGATTATTTTTTCTTTGTCCATACCAAGGGCAATCTTGTCCTCTCTCCTCCTGCTTTCATTAACAGTTCTGTGTGTCTTCAGGTCCCACTTTTAACTAGCTCTGGAATATGACAGTATCAATTTTGATTCCCTATACCCTGATCATTTTCAGTGGTCCCTTTTTTAAACCTGCCTTGAATTATTCTAATTTGAGTATGCCATCTGTTTCCTGCTGGAACCGTGACTGATAAAAGTGCCATCTTCCGTTCTTCTAAGACCACAGAAATGATAAAGTATGAAATGATAAATGTAAAATGAAATATGTTCATATTGATATTCATTTGGAAAGATAAGCATCTCTATCCCCCATACTAAAAGAGGGATTCAAAGAGTAATCTATCCTGAAAAGCAGATCTATAGAATCGCAAGTTTGCAGTAAGGAGTTCTACTTCTACAGAATAAGGGAGGTTAAAAAGGGCTTCATATGAGGGGGTAATGAGTAGTGGGCCTAGACTCACTACATGAATTGTGTGGCTGAGACTTCCCTTCTCTATCTACTAGAAGAGAAAGAAAGCTATCTTCTAAACCTTGCCCTGAATTACAGCTATTTACAGCTGAGACCCAGTGGGAGGAAGTAGTGGACATATCCTGGCTAATAAAGATTTAAGGCAAGCTGCTAATCCTCAGTGACCTCAACATTCTGAGTTACTACCTCCTAAAGATCTCTGAGTTACCAGTGTTTGACCTGGATCTGGATAGGGACCCCCTAGGAAGACAGGTGGAAGCATTTACAGAACTGTTAGCGATTGTTGTCTTTGAGCAAAGAGAGGAACAATAAGAAGAGGAAAGAGAAGAAGGAGGTTTCCTTTTCTGGTGAGCAACTGAAAATATATGAGGAAAGCTAATAATAGTACTGAGTTGGTAGAGAGAATCAATCAGAACATGAGTTTTCTCCAGAAAAAAAATAAAAAATAATAATCAAAATGGTTTTCAAATGGTACATATTGAACAGTGTTATATTATATTAAAACTATGATAATCATGTAGAACAAATGCATAGGTTCGAAAGTAGACCAATTAAAGTTACAGAAGAAGAGAATAGAAAAAATATTGAGGGCAAAATTTATTGAAGAGATGTTAGCTAAGAATGTTCTTGAATTGAAGAGAGACATACATACATCTTCATATTAAAAGGGTACAACAAATCTTGAGCAGGATAAATAGAAGTCCATATCTGTTCACATTTTTTAAAAAAATTCAATGATTAAAAACAAACTCAAAATTTTACCCAGGATAAGTGGTAGACAGCCTATAAAATATTGACAGATAGAAGAAATTTTCATCATCATTAGTAGCTAGAGAACGAATTTTGTAATATTTTTCTACATGTATAGTCAATATCTTAATGTTCAACCATTACTTGAATTGGTTCCCTATAACTAACAAAGTTAGTGTTAGTTTTCTACAAACACTGTTGAAGAGAGTTTATGAATATTGTCTTTGAATTTAGACAATCCTGACTTCTAATACCCATTCCAATTTTACTGATAGTGAGATCATTATCAAGTGACATAACTCCTCTGAGACTTTGTTTCCTTAGAATTAAAGTGGAGGCACTAACAATTACTTTAGAGGACTGTTAAAAATATTAAACTTAAGACAATCTCTGGTGTGTGGTCGACATTCACTTTCTGGCGGCCATTGTAACCAATTGACTAGATTTTCATAATTTTTAATAAGTCAATTAAGAATGAAACTGATTTGTATATATATGCAAAATAAGGACGCCAACATGTGAGACATTGTAGGATGTCTAGGTATCTACTAAGAACCATTCTCTTAAAGCCATTTTCATTCTATAACTACATTTTTCCTTCACTCACTTCTCTTTTCATTTTAAGATCTCACCTACTTAGGTTACTTTCTCCCCATCTATAACTTTATCTGTATTTGTTTCCCCTTTGACAGTTTCTTGTCTGTTTTCTGTATTAGATAGTGTAAGCCTTTATTAAAAATTTTGGGCAACTTTTAAAAAATAAGGTACAATTTTATATTCTTTCTTTTTAATATAGAAATGATGTCCTTTTGCTGGGTGGGTAATGGGAAATAGCATTAAAAGCAACACTGCAAGCAGCAAAATCCCTGAGCCAGCTGCACAACATAAAGAAAACACCTTTAAAACACATTTTCTTTAGCCTGAAGATTTCGGGAAGAAAGCATCACTTATCTTTTACTATAAATAATGGATTTGTGCAATCTCACATATGAGACTAGATCTTAATTGATGACTGCACAGAAAGTCGTAAAAGCTCAATATTTATGATAATCCCATTCTGTCATTTTAGTTTATAGCATTGCAGATTTTTACATGATGATGGGTCATATTTAGTGTTTCCATCACTTCTAGGAGGATTTGAAGATGTTTTTGGCCCAAGCATAAATTCAACTTGGATATTATTGAATCAATAGTTAAACCAAAGAAATGATCAAATAGTAAAACCAAATAAGTGATCTGTACTACCTAAATGATGGGGATCATTTTATATGTTTTCAATGTGCACCTAGCTTCTATCATACATTGATATCAACTTCCGACTAATTAATGCAGTTTAATACTCATTTGAAAGTGAAAATTATCCATTTACACACATCTCATTGTAATACATGGTGGTCAGCTGATGGTGGGGTGAGGAACAAATGCTTTTGCAAAACTTCTTAGCATCCTCCTTTCAAGTCCAGGTCTCTAAACAACCATTATATGCTTTTCTTTTAAAAAATATTTCTACTATTAATCCATTTATTACTGAAGTATATAAAGCCAATTTCCCTGTAACTGATCATCTAAAACGATAAATTGTATGATTTCATTAAAGCTTTGCACCTGTTCAATGTCTTAGACCTTACTTTTTATTATTATTATTATTATACTTTAAGTTCTAGGGTACATGTGCATAACGTGCAGGCTTGTTACATATGTATACTTGTACCATGTTGGTGTGCTGCACCCATCAACTCGTCAGCACCCATCAATTCGTCATTTATATCAGGTATAACTCCCAATGCAATCCCTCCCCCCTCCCCCCTCCCCATGATAGTCCCCGATGTGTGATGTTCCCCTTCCCAAGTCCAAGTGATGTCATTGTTCAGTTCCCACCTATGAGTGAGAACATGAGGTGTTTGGTTTTCTGTTCTTGTGATAGTTTGCTAAGAATGATGGTTTCCAGCTGCATCCATGTCCCTACAAAGGAATTCATGTGCAAAAATCACAAGCATTCTTATACACCAGTAACAGAAGACCTGACTTTTTAAAGCATTCATTTTAATTAAACTATTAATATTTGTAATTTCCAAAGTAGCTACTTAATGATTTCTGTTTAGAAATTATTAGTATTATAAATAATACTGTTTTGTCAATTTTGTTTGACACTTAATAATTGTACATATTTATGGAGTTCACAGTGATGTTACAATACATATAATGTACAGTGAACAGATCAGAGTAATTGGCATAACCATCATCTCAATTATTTATCATTTGTGTTGGGAACATTCAATATCCTCCTAGCTAATTGAAACTATATAATACTAATGTTTTATACCTAAATTTTTTTTTATGATTCTGAATGTACTTTTGGAAACAATGCAATAGGAGATTAAAAACCATAACCATCCAAGAATATACCTAACACACATATTTAATAGAAACATAAAGATGCATTTCTAATTTTGTTTCCTGAATTTTAGATTAAGCAAGCCAAGCATTTTACAAGAAATGTTACTTCATCATATGTTGTTGTTTTGTCAGTGTTAACTACTATAACAGTTTCATTTTCAGAATTATTAAATATTAATTATAAAATGGAATAGCATATATATATGGCAATGCATAGTAATATTTATTATGGTCACCATAACAATTATGTAATAATATTTTTATGCTAATAATTAAACCTATTTAATGTGTATTTTCAAAACAGGAAGCACTATTTCACTCAAATAATGAACTTCTAACACTTAAAGGGACTAGTTGTAATCAATTGAAAAACAGTAAGCACCTCAAATCACATGTGTTATGATTTAGGTATAAACTGTTTTGAAATAGAAATAAGACAAACATTAACCAAAGTGGAAGATTTTCCTTATTTTAAAATTATATATGACAAATTCATTCTTATACAAGATTTTCTGAGAAAATAAAAGTTTTAATATTCCTATTAGAATTGTATCTCAATGGGAATGGCAATTATTTCCTGACTTATTCACTTCTGTATCACTAGCACCAAGTAAACAATCAATAAGTATGTGTTGTGTGGCACAGAATAGGTATTCAGTAAATATTTATTTAATACATAATTTTCAGTAGAAATATGAATCTTAGAACTACAGAATGCTGATCCAACATATTAGACTTCATTTTAAAAACATTTATGAGGCCAGGTGCAGTGGTTTACACCTGCAATCCCAGAACTTTTGGAGGCCAAGGCAGGAGGATCACTTGATTTTGGGAGGTGGAGGTTGCAGTGAGCCCAGATCACACCACTGCACTTTAGCCTGGGCAACAGAGAGAGACTCTGTCTTGAAAAAAAAAAAAAAAGAAAAGAAATAAAAAACCAAAAATTTATGAGACATAAGCGGTACTGTTGTTACATGAAAAAAGAATAGAGTAAACAAACTAAGAGCATGAACAGGCCGTTCACAAAAGGATATAAACAATTGATAAACCCTAACAAAATATTTAATCTTGCAAGCAGAAAAAGAAATATTAGTAAAAACAATGCAAATGCCTTATTTCTTTCTTATAAAGTTAGGATTTCTAGAAGAACGACAATGACTAGTTTGGATATGAGCGAGGAATATAAAATCAGTGCCAATTCTAAATAAATACTCATTCAACAATTCCTCTTTGAATATTTAAATAAATACCAAAAAAAAAAAAAAAATTGTACACAGCAACCCCAGACCACAGTCATGGTCTCAACACCATTCACCATTAAAAGGAAGCAGGGCAACTCTTAGGGCAGAAGTGTCTGATGTGAGGTCCAGGCAGGGCAGGAAGTCTTGTCTATGAGAAAACAAGTCAGTTGGATTATTAAAAACTACTGGGTAATACCCAAAGGACACAAGAGCCAACTCAGAAATTCCCACTGACCAAAGTTGGGACAATTATGGAATCAACAGAAAGAACAAACTACAACAGATTAAGATACAATAAATAAGTTTAAATCCGTTTATCATCTTTTATAATGAAGATTCAGTATTTACCACTCCAAATTTGAAGCACATGGTTCAAAATAATAACCACAGTTTCAAACATTTTAAGTCAGCTTTCACAAAGTTAAATTGAAGGAATTTTTAAGGAACTACTACCTCTAACAAGAAAACAAGTATCCTTGATCAATTTCCAATTTCTATTTTATGTGTTAAATTCAATGATAATTAATAGTTTTATTGAAAATATCATGTCTTTTTTGAGTTCCAATTTTGTTTCCTTACCTCTCTTTTTCCTTTTATATAAACAATATATAATTTGAGTTTTTCCTACTTTGCTTAGAAATTATGTTAACACTGTAGATTATTTTTATAAATTATATACTTTTAAATGAGAAAGAGAAACATAAATTTTGAATTGCAAAATATACCTGAAAATATGTCAATGAATTTTCTCAAAACTAAAAAGTAGTTTTCTATTAATACAAACTTTTTTGTTTGTTTCTTTCTTTTTCTGAGACAGAGTTTTGCTCTGTCAACCAGGTTGGAATACAGCGGCACAATCGTATCTTGCTGAAGACTTGACCTCCTGGATTCAAGTGATCCTCCCACTTCGCCCTTTTGAGTAGCTGGAGCCACAGGCATGCATCACCATGGCAGGCTAATTTTTTTTTTTAATTATTTTTTTTTGTAGTGATTGGGTCCCTATGTTGCCCAGGCTGGTCTTGAACTCCTGGAATCAAGAAATTCTCCTGCCTCCACCTCTCAAAGTGCTGGTATTACAGGCTTGAACCACTATGCCAGGCCTATAAATTATTTTTTAATGTGTAGGGTGATGATAGAACAGGCTTATTTCCTTCATTGGTGCGCATCATTTATATTTACTATAATATAGTAAAACAGTGAGTGCTATTAGTAATACAGCATTCTTTAAAAAATTAATAAAATGTCATTGACATTGTTACATTGCTTCAATTATATGATTAGATCTAAACCAGCTTTCATTTCATGCAAAATATATATCATGCATGGTATTTTTTCATGTAATATTTATGTTGCATGAAAAATACCACGCATGATCTCTGGAACCTGGGAGACTGCAATAGCCCTCTATGTTTCTGAAATATTTTTAAATGATTTATTAATAACTCAAGATATTTCTGCCTACCAAGCTCTTTTTTCCCTCTGTTTATATTCCATTTTTAATAATCTCACATTTCTAGGAAAATTAGATGAGATTATATTTGTGTATCTTTTCACGATGAGAAAGGTTGACAATATTTTAAGGTTATATTCCAAAGAAAAATCTAATAATTTAAATAATTGTAATATAAATTACAGACACTATTTCAGATTTATTAGAGATCAAATGTATAACCAAATTTGTAAATAAATAGAAAATATTGGTACGTGAATGTATTTGTTTAGCTTTTAAATTTGAAATCAATTACCCATAGTATTTTATTACAAGTGAATTAATGATATTTATAAACATATACATTCATTAATTTAGTACTTAAAATGCTAAGCATTCACATCTTCCAAATTATTTATTTTGGTTACATTTTCTTTTAAAATAAATAATTACTCCTATATCTTTTATTCAAATTTAGATCCTTATTAAAAGAAATTTTGACACTCTTGTTTTTGCTATACTCTTGTCAGTAAGAAAGACAGAAGTCTTTCTATCTGTTTTATGTTACATACACACATGCCATATTAGCCCTAATGGACTATAACTGACTTAAAAAATCACCCAGTACTGTCTACCTGGATCAAGACCAGCATCTATAGAAGCCTTGATAAAATGACCCTCTCTTCTCAGTCCTTTTATATATCCTAATCCCACAAAGACTTCCCAGAAATGTTACAGATAAAGAGGTCATATCACTGTTTTAGAAAAATTGATATTCAATTGCTCAGGGCTTCCTCCAATGTATAATGTTAAATTTGATAGAAATGTATTTATATCAGTTAATAATTTACCCAATCTTAGAACTCTATTGAAATTACTTTCTTTAAAAAAATTTACCATTGAGGCATAATTGACAAAAATTATTCAATGTGTATAAAGTGATGTTTTGATATATATGCACTGTAAAATGATTCCCACAGTCAAGCTAATTAACATATCCATATACTTAAGACTAGCCAGGCATGGTGGCACGCGCCTGTAATCCCAGCTACTTGAGAGGCTGAGGCAGGAGAATCACTTGAACCTGGGAGTCAGAGCTTGCAATGAGCCAAGATTGCGCCACTGCACTACAGCCTGGACAACAGAGTGAGACACCATCTCCAAAATAAATAAATAAATATAAAGAAAAAGATTTACTCTTAGCAAATTTCAAGTATACATTATTATTAACTACAGTCACCATGCTATACATTAGGTCTTCAGAACTTACTCATCTTATAACTGCAATTTTGTACTCTTAGGCCAACATCTTCTCCCATTTCCCCCACCCCTTGATTCCCTGGTAACCACCCTTCAATTCACTCTTCTGTGTGTTCTACTTATTTAGATTCCACATGAGAATGAGATCAATAAGCATTTGTTTTTCTGTGACTTGCTTATTTTATTTAGTGCAACGCCCTCCAGGTTTATCTATGTCTCAAATATGACAAGACTTCCTTCTTTTTTTAAAGGCTGAATGACAGTCTATTGTATGTATGTGTGTATCACAATTATTTTAAAGGATATTGGTAACTCAGAAATGCAAATTCCCTAGTGCTTCTCAAAATTGAGCAAGTATGAGAATCACCTGGGAATGTTATTAAAACACAGATTCCTGGGGCCAGCATACAAAGATTCTGATTATGACTGAGTTCATAGCCAGGGTGAAGACCCGTAATTTGTATTCCTAACAAGGTGCTGGGTGGTGCTGATGGTCATTTGTAGCAACTAGAAGTCTGCATTCTCAGTTTAATTTGTTTTGGTCCTTAAATTAATTTGGCACTAATCTTTGTTAATCAGTCTTTTCTCTTCCACACCTCTCTGTTACTTTAAATAGCACCTCCTTTGACTTTAGTTTTTATTTTAAAATGTCCTGGGAGCTACTGTTCATATGTTATTCCTGTACCCAGGAGACGACCTTAAATATTTCTGCTTATCATTTCATTTCAAGAAACACTAACACTCAGGCAAGTTTAAATGATGTATGTCTTGGTTATTGTCCCCTACGTCGTCGGAGTTATAAACAATTTTATTTCAGCACCACAAGAAAAACCTGCTGTTTTAGGTTTTAATGTTTACATGCCACAGTCCAAGAGAAATTATTTTTTCTGATAATGCCTTTGAACTTCAAAAGTCCTGTTCCTTTAATAAACTTTTTAGAATGAAATTATGCAATATCCATCTTCTAGTCATTAAGTTCTATGAGATCATGTTCCATAAAGTTAACATTTTATAGTATTAATGTTGGTTCCCAGCCTATCTGTAAATATCTTTTCCTTGTTTATTACAGTATTTTAGCACTTGATAACAGATAATAATAGCAGACGTCAACATTCTACAAATCATTTCCAGGATGAAAACATTTTTAATAATATAAAACCAGTATTCCCTGAGCATCTGGCCCCAGAATTTCTCTTAGAAAGCAAAAGGTACTGTAGCTGTAAGTGGCAAAGCTGGGATTTGAACCAACTCCTCAGTCCAAATATTCATCAGCATACAATGCTCCTTTATCTGATAAAATAAGAACAATTTTGCAGGTGTCTGCTGTCAGTGATTGGTTGGTTGGTTGACTGAAAAAGAAAATGTGGGAGTGGGTGAAATGAGAAGAGAAAAAAGGAACCAGAGATGCCAAAAAGCTGGAGGATGATGAGGTAAGGTCTCTGTTTTTAGTGGCAGAATGACTGTTTAATATGAAATAGATGCAGGATTTTTCTTGGCCCCTTCACCAGACTCACAGCAGGGGCAACCCTTCTTCTCCACCTGCCATGCTCAACTCCCTTGTAGGAAGGAGCACCCTCTTGCAGGAAGTGAGTGCAGGATCCAGCCAGAAGCTCCGGGCGCCAACTCAGGAGCAAGTTCCATGCAGAGCCATGGCCAGACTAGGTGTGTCACCTCGAGGGGAATGCAGCAGCACCCAGGTGAGGATGCCTATGACCCTGAAGTCTCAGAGGGGGTGTGACACTGCTCCTTTAGATCCACTGTATGCAGACAGCAGTGTGTTAGCAGCTCAGTTGGCCCCTTGCCTCATTGCACGGGGTGGCTGCCCTCCGCTGGCGAGTGCAAAGGGCTGATGTGACAGCCTTTCTGGTTACCCACACTCGGTGGGTCCTGAGCTCTTGTCAGTGTCCAAGAAGAGTGAGGTCACATAGATGGAGAAGGCAGAGAGTTTTATTGAGGAATGAAAATGGCTCTCAGTGGAGAGGGGCGCTGGGGAGGGGATGGGAAGGGCTGGTTGTCTTCCCTGAGGTCAGGTTGTCTCCTCCTCTACCGACTAAGTCTAGGCACAGGATGGGGAGTGACTGCTGATTGATTTGTGAGTATACAAAAAAAGTTAAAGCAAAGACACCACTCAAAGGTGGGGGCACAACATTGTAGAAAACCGATTAGGAAAGGGTAGGTATAAGTAAAATAGGTGAAGGGTGGAGATCAATCAAAGGGAAGCATGCCTAACAGGAAGGCAAGTTCTCAATCCGGTCTGAGGATTACTGAATCTCTAGCTTGGCTTTCAGGCTTTAAATTGTCTTCATCTTGGAGGTGGTGTTTCACTGGGTACCTGCCTCTATCTGCCTAAGCCTTTGGCTGCCTCCTGTCATTATCAAAATGAGACATTATTTTGCTGAGCCGTGCACATTGTGGTCTCTCCTCACGACTCCCCAAATCAGCAATCTTGTAAAAATCAGTGACAGGGCAGAGTTTCACATGTGAGTTAATGCTGAATTTTGTACAGAACAGAGATTTCATGGGGTGGGGCTGTGGAAGCAGAAATAGAGGTGATCAGCCAATCAAAAGCCCAAGTAGTCTCAAGAAATCTTGGGTCAGGTTTTGGACTTCTAAACTATAGAATAGTGGTTAAAACAATGTTTCCTAAATATTGAGAGAAAAGGAGGTCCCAGCTAATATGTGTATTTCATTTTATGGTGAAAATCATTTTAAGTTTTCTCTACTGTAAACTGAGGGGGAACTCTAGTATCTAATTTTAACGATACAGCTCCATGCCCAGCTCAAAGAATACTATAGGTACTTATTTTAATTATAATAAATTATATGAATATTGTTATAGTTGAAGTAAGAATAAACAAGAATATTTTCAAAAATCTTCCTTTACCTGTGGGCAATTAAGTTTTACTTGGGTAGATCATTCCTGTTTTAGTTTACTTTCAATCTTTAGGATATTCTTAATTGTAAAGATATATTTTCATGACATGGAACATAAACAAATCTTTATTCTTCATAGGTAAAGCCAAGATTTCCCTTTCTTACTCATACATGTGGCACCACAGCCCAAATCAGGACAGGTTGGTTGAACAAGGGATATACCCAGGCTGATGACCTGATTACTCTGTGCATTGGCTGTTATTGTGCATATGAGGCCATCTGGGCTCCTGAGGGTTCCCAGGCAGAAATTTAGCAGGTGGGGCCTCCTGGTAGAGTCGATGAGAGCACTAATAAGCTTGTCTCAGCTGGATGATACTCTTTGCATATCTTTGCATTTCCTTGTTCTTTACAGGGAACTGCCTTCAGGAGAAAATTCACCCAGGTCACCAATTACCGTGCTCCCCAGTTGGTTTGTGAATGCTTCAGCAGACTTATTTGTTGCACACACAACTAACTTTTTGGTTACATACCCTTAGTTCTCACACATTAAAAAATAAATACACTAAGAAACTTAACTCTTTGAAAGATGACATTTTCATTCATTCGTTAGTTCACTAATTCAGCAATCAATAAACTTTTATTGAGGATTCAATATGATCATAACCTAATGCTAGGCATTTTAGGGTGGAAGATATAATAGCATATTAATTAAATATCTTCTATGTGACAGCCAATGTCCCAAGTGCTTTAAACCCACCATAATGTTTAACTTTTATCACAACCATATGAGATAAATACCTGACATGCAAGTGGGGAAGTTGAGGCTCAGAGAAGTTCAGAATTTTGCTCCAGTTTACACAGTATCAAAGTTGCAAAACTAGGTATCACCTCTGGTTCAGTCGACTCCAAGGCCCATTTTTCAAAAATTTGTGCCAGTTATAAATGGTTCTGGCTCTCAAAAAGCTTATGGTTTCGTGATATATAGAACTCAACATAAGAAAAATCAGTATATATTATGTGTTATAATAATGGCATGATCAAGGTCCATGAACAAAACAAATATAAATAATTCCATATCATGTGCTTTTCACTGGGGATGCTAGAATTTGCTTCAGGTTTTTCAGCCAAGATAAAATCAGCATTCCAAGTAGAGTGAACAATAAACAAACAGACAAAAATCAGAAGCAAGAAAGTGCAATGGTAGCTCTGGGGCAGCCTCTAGAGCTTGCTACTGGAAAAGCATAACACGTTGAGTATGACACTTGGAAATAAGACTTGAGCTAAAATCAAGAAATGCCTTGACTTTCACAGTTATGATCAGAAAACATCAATGTGTAGTGGTTACCAGATACGAGCACTAAAGAAAACTCAACCTTTAATGCAGTTTCTCACTTCACTGTACTAATTATCTATTGACAGAGAATACCCAGGTTCCAAGGATTTCTTCTACCTTGTGCAATTTCTCTTCTCCAGTTAACATAGACTAGATTTCACTACATCACTTGGACATGACCATATAATTCTATGTCATGAGATATAACAAGCCACAACTATACACCTGTACTCCCCTCAGGTTCAAAATTTATGTTACCTCAGTGGTGGTTGAGATAATGTCCAATTTCCTTTGAGAAATATGTAGAAAAGCAACACTCCTAAAACAGAGCCTTTTTCAGCCTTCTGATTCTGTTCTCATATATTGCAGGATAAAGAGGGAAGAAAAAGAAGGAAGGTCAGATAGATCAGTGAGTTTTCTGGTACATGTAAATATTCAGGTGAGGTGTGTGTGAGACAGAGAGGCAGAGACATAGAGAGTGAGTATAGGTTTGGTTTCCCTTCCCACCTTGTATTTTGTCTAAGTATGCTAAGTATATCCATTATAGAATAACCAGTATTTTACTCTTTTAGTGAAGCCTTTAAGTTAACCTTTATGTCCAAAGAAATAATTATATGGTGAGAGAGGAGGTAATAAAAATTATAATTTTACAACTAAACATGTATTCTATAGGTAGCAAAATTGTAATTTAAAACTAAACATGTATAATATAGGTCTTGAAATAACTCATTAAAGTTTTTGATTGCTCTTTCTTCAGATATATTCCATCTTCCTTGTGGTTTTGAAATGTTCTGACTTTTCTTTATTGTACTTTAAGTTCTGGGTTACATGTGCAGAACATGCAGGTTTGTTACATAGGTATACACGTGCCATGGTGGTTTGCTACACCCATCAACCCGTCACCTACATTAGGTATTTCTCCCAATGTTATCCCTGCCCTAGCCCCCAACCCCTACAGGCCCTGGAGTGTGATGTTCCCCTCCCTGTGTCCATGTGTTCTCATTTTTCAACTCCCACTTATGAGTGAGAACATGTGGTGGTTGGTTTTCTTATCTTGTGATAATTTGCTGAGAATGATGGTTTCCAGCTTCATCCATGTCCCTGCAAAGGACATGAACTCATCTTTTTTTATGGCTGCATAGTATTCCATGGAGTATATGTGCCACATTTTCTGTATCCAGTCTATCATTGATGGACAATTGTGTTCGTTCCAAGTCTTTGCTATTGTGAATAGTGCCATAATAAACTTACATGTGCATGTGTCTTTATCACAGAATGATTTATAATCCTTTGGGTATATGTCCAGTAATGGGATTGCTGGGTCAAATGGTAGTTCTAGTTCTAGATCCTTGAGGAATCACCACACTGTCTTCCACAATGGTTGAGCTAATTTACACTCCCACCAACAGTGTAGAAGTATTCCCATTTTTCCACAACCTCTCCAGCACTGGTTGTTTCCTGACTTTTTAATGATCACCATTCTAACTGGAGTGAGATGGTATCTCATTGTGGTTTTGATTTGCATTTCTCTAATGACCAGTGATGATGAGCATTTTTTTCATGTGTCTGTTGGCTGCATAAATGTCTTCTTTTGAGAAGTGTCTGTTCATATCCTTTGCCCATTTTTTGATGGGGTTGTTTACTTTTTTCTTGTGAATTTGTTTAAGTTCTTTGTAGATTCTGGATATCAGCCCTTTGTTAGATGGATAGATTGCAAGAATGTTCTCCCATTCTGTAGGTTCCCTGTTCACTGTGATGATAGTTCCTTTTACTGTGCAGAAACTCTTTAGTTTAATTAGATCTCATTTGTCAATTTTGGTTTTTGTTGCCATTGCTTTCGGTGTTTTAGTCATGAAGTCTTTGCCCATGCCTATGTCCTGAATGATACTGCCCAGGTTTTCTTCTAAGATTTTTATGGTCCCTGGTCTTAATTTTAAGTCTTTGATCCATCTTGAGTTGATTTTTTTTTTTTTTTTTTTTTTTTTTTTTTTTGAAACAGAGTCTTGCTCAGATTTTTGTATAAGGTGTAAGGAAGGGGTCCAATTTCAGTTTTCTGCATATGGCTAGCCAGTTTTCCCAACACCATTTATTAAATAGAGAATCTTTTTCCCATTGCTTGTGTGTGTCAGGTGGTCAGATCAGATGGTGGAAGATGTGTGGTACTATTTCTGTGTCCCCCATTCTGTTCCATTGGTCTATATATCTGTTTTGGTACCAGTACCATGCTGTTTTGGTGACTGTAGCCTTGTAGTAAAGAAAAGAAGGCAGAGGTCAGGCATGGTGGCTCACGCCTGTAATCCCAGCACTTTGGAAGGCCAAGGCAGGTGGATCACAAGGTCAGGAGATCGAGACCATCCTGGCTAACACGGTGAAACCCCATCTCTACTAAATATACAAAAAAAAACTAGCCAGGCATTGTTGTGAACACCTGTAGTCCTGGCTACTCAGGAGGCTGAGGCAGGAGAATGGTGTGAACCTGGGAGGCGGAGCTTGCAGAGAGCTGATATCACGCCAATGCACTCCAGCCTGGGCGACAGAGCGAGATTCTGTCTCAAAAACAAAAAAATATATATATAAATGAAGGCAGAAATAAAGATGTTCTTTGAAATCAATGAGAACAAAGACACAACATGCCCGAATCTCTGGAACACATTTAAAGCAGTGTGTAGAAGGAAACTTATAGCACTAAATGCCCACAGAAGAAAGCAGGAAAGATCTAAAATCGACACCCTAACATCTCAATTAAAAGAACAAGAGAAGCAAGAGCAAACAAATTCAAAAGCTAGCAGAAGGCAAGAAATAACTAAGATCAGAGCAGACCTGAAGGACAGAGACACAAAAAAACCTTCAAAAACTCAAGTAAATTCAGGAGCTGATTTTTTGAAAAGATCAACAAAATGGATAGACTGCTAGCAAGACTAATAAAGAAGAGAGAAGAATCAAATAGATGCAATAAAAGATGATAAAGGGAATGTCGCCACTGATTCCACAGAAATACAAACTACCATCAGAGAATACTACAAACACCTCTACACAGATAAACTAGAAAATCTAGAAGAAATGGATAAATTCCTGGACATATACACCTCCCAAGACTAAACCATGAGGAAGTTGGGTCTCTTAATAGACCAATAACAGGTTCTGAAATTGAGGCAATAATTAATAGCCTACCAACCAAAAAAAAGTCCAGGACCGAACAGATTCACAGCCAAATTCTACCAGAGGTACAAAGAGGAGCTGGTATGATTCCTTTTGTATCAGGGTAACCCACCCCCGATAATTCAGTGTGGGTCCTTTTCTATTTTCCCTAAGTGTCGGCCAGTCTGAGAAACAAAGGGAAAAAGTACAAAAGAGAGAAATTTTAAACCTGGGTATCCGGGGAAGACATCACATGTCAGCAGGTTCTGTGATGCCCCCTGAACCATAAAACCAGCAAGTTTGCATTAGCAATTTTCAAAAGGGAGGAAGTGTATGAATAGGGTGTGGGTCACAGAGATCACATGCTTCAAGGGCAACAAAAGATCACAAGGCAGAAGGTTAGGGCAAGATCACAAGGTCAGGGTGAAACTAGAATCACTAATGAATTTCCATGTCCCACTATGTATGCATTGTCATTAATAAACATTTTAACAGGGTTCAAGAGCAGAAAACCGGTCTGACTAGAATTTGCCAGGCTAGAATTTCCTAATTCTAGCAAGCCTGGGGGTGCTGCAGGAGGGTGTGTTTCATCCCTAAGTACATCTGCATAAGGCAGACACTCCCACAGTGGCCATTTTAGAGGCCCCAGCCTGGGAATGCATTCTTTTCAAAGGGCTGTTAATTATTAATATTCCTTACTGGGGAAATAATTCAGCGATATTTCTCTTACCTGTTTTTGGTAATAAAAGAAATATGGCTCTGTCCTGCCCAGACCACAGGCAGCCAGACTTTAAGATTATCTCCCTTGTTCCCTGCAAATCGCTGTTATCCTGTTCTTAAGGTGTGTGCCCAGATTTGATAATGTTCAAACACACGTGCTTTATAAACAATTTGTGCAGTTAATGCAAGCATCACAGGGTCCTGAGGCGACATGCATCCTCAGCTTACGAAGATGATGGGATTAAGAGATTAAAGACAGGCATAGGAAATTATAAGAGTATTGATTGGGGAAGTGATAAATGTCCATGAAATTTTCACAATTTATGTTGTTCTGCCATGGCTTCAGTCAGTCCCTCCATTCAGGGTCCCTGACTTCACACAACACTTCTGAAACTATTCCAATCAATAGAAAAAGAGGGAATCCCCCCTAACTCATTTTATGAGGCCAGCATCATCCTGATACCAAAGCCTGGCAGAGACATAACAAAAAAAGAGAATTTTAAGCCAATATCCATGATGAACATGTATGAGAAAATCCTCAATCCGAATCCAGCAGCACATTAAAAAGCTTATCCAGCATGATCAAGTCGGCTTCATCCCTGGGATGCAAGGCTGGTTCAACATACACAAATAAATACATGTAATCCATCACATAAACAGAACCAATGACAAAAACCACATGATTATTTCAATAGATACAGAAAACTCTTCGACAAAATTCAACAGTCTTTCATGCTAAAAACTCTCAATAAACTAAATATCGATGGAACATATCTCAAAATAATAACAGCTATTTGTGACAAACCCAAAACCA
This sequence comes from Rhinopithecus bieti, assembly GCF_001698545.2. Lineage (NCBI taxonomy): Eukaryota > Metazoa > Chordata > Mammalia > Primates > Cercopithecidae > Rhinopithecus > Rhinopithecus bieti. The sequence continues at coordinate 195,870 of NW_016826764.1, forward strand.
ATATCTTACTGAATAGGCTGTATATTTCCAGTGGAGTATGGGTAAGAAAATGGTTTTTACACTTGCTACCTCTTTATTTTGGAATTTTAAGATTTTGTCTTCCAAAATGAATGACTTTCTGCCTTGTTGAATCCTACCACTTGGCACAGACTGAGTGATCTTTTATCTTCAGGGGTATGGGCCAAGATAGGAGATGGCAAATTTGAAGTTTCCTGTGTTTTCCTTAGTGCAAAGCTCATAAAGAGCCAAAATAATTGTATACTGCTATTGTATGATCTGTCTTCAGCCCTTTCCTGAGGAGAGGCAGTTTCAAATGCAGCCATCTTGAAGATTACAAGTTCTATTTTGTCCCAGGAAAGAGAAGTTAATCATAGTAAATGTGACCATTTACTATGGACCATACACTGATAGATATTTTGTGGACCATACACTGATAAATATTTTGCTGAATTTGCTATGACAATAGCAATGTATTATCATCTAGACCCTTGTGAACAGATAATATCGGAAGCTTGGTGCCAATAGGATAAACACATCAGGATGGAGAGCTAAGTTGATATCAGTTTCCTCATTTTGTTTTAACGTCCTGCTGAAATGTCTCTGAAGCTTCACAAGAGAGTTTGCTTTGATCAACATTCCTCAACCTTCAAAGGAATCTTGGAAGTGTTTGTGAGACAGCTGTTTGCTGAAATAACCTTGATTGCTTGTACTAAGAATTATCACTGCATGCCTCATAGATTTATGAGAAGCCTGTAAAAAAACTGCTGAGATTGGCACCCAAGTTCATTTACCTTCAATCTACAAAGTATCCCCCTCACTATTTTTAATGAGTGGTACCTCAGCTTATTGTGCACACGTATGTGCCCAAATATAAGTCATTGGTGATACTATTTTCTTATTTTTAATTTTTATACAATGTTTCTAGTACAAAAGTAATGCATACTAGATTATGGAAAATTTTAAAATTCAAAAATATGAGAAGAAAAAATATCCTCTCTGAAACCACCATTGAAATTTTTTTAAAAGTCTTTCTAGTAATCTGTAATGTGAATAGGGTTTTGGTTTTATGTTGTCAAATATAGTTATAATAAAACTATCCAGAATAGAGTGTCCTGGTTTATTTTTAAGTAATCACATAATGTATGTCTTTTAATAGCAAAGAAAAAAAAATCCATCCCATTGCTTTCTATGTTTCCCTTATTCCATTAGCAGACTTACATAGTCATGTTCAGTTTCCCAAGCATTACCATTACTCCCTGTAGTGGAAAAGGAAAAAAGCCAAGTTAAACAGTTGGACACTCGAGGAATTGTTGGTTTGGAACACATAAAAATCAGCTTCTGAATTGCAGTTTCTTTATTATTTGACAAAAGAACACACTGGCCTTTAAAGTATTCTCGACATTGCACTGCCTACAGAGAAAGTGAGTTTTAGTCATCATTGGACCACTCATAGAGGCCAGATTTTTCAGGTGCTGGGGGAAACAATTAGCACCCTCCAGGGATGGACTGTGGGAAAGTAATAGAGAAATCAAAAGCCATACGAAGGAACTGGAAGATATAAAAGTCAGATAGTTTTAAGAAAATTTTAAAACATAACAGTGAATGAAAAAGACAGTAACATGAGGAAGACAGAAATCTAATATTTTGATTTGCTACTTAGGCCAGACATTGCAGTAGGCACTTTCCAAATGTCACTTTATTTAATTTTCAAGACCATGTGATGACATGGAGCAATACAATGAAGCAAAGAGACATTAACTAACAACCATTTTCTAATAGTCAGTGATGACAGAAAGCTAGCTAGTAGACTTTTGAAGCAAATCAAATCAGAACAAGTTTTTTGGAGAGATTTTGCACAGATAATCAATTGCCCAGTGGGTTCTGCTTTCCCACTCCCCGGAGATAGCTCATTTAGGAAGGCAGGGGAATTATAATTGTGAAAGAGTTTTACACACATAGAGCAAGCTAAATGGGAGACTGGAGTTTTATTATTACTCAAATCAGCCTTCCCAAGAACTAGGAGGCTAGGGTTTTTGAAGGAAAGTTTAGAAGAGAGGAGGGGTGGCTAGGCAAGGGGTGCTTGTTGCTGATTGGTAGAAGGTACAATCACAGGCGTGTGGGAAAAGGTCCTCTCGCAAGCTGAGTTAATTCTGGGTGGGGGGCGGGCCACAGGAGTGGTTGGTGGGTCCAAGTGTAGCTATTAGACTTTTAATACAAGAAGTAATGTTTAGAGGCTGAGTGTGGTGACTCATGCCTGTAATCCCAGCACTTAGGGAGGTGGATGTGGAACACAAGGTCAGGAGTTCGAGACCGGCCTGGCCAATATGGTGAAACCCCGTCTGTAGTAAAAAATGCAAAAATTAGCCAGGAGTGGTGGTGCATGCCTATAGTTCCAGCTACTCAGGAGGCTGAGGCAGGAGAATCTCTTGAACCTGGGAGGTGGAGGTTGCAGTGAGCGGTGATCATGTCACTGTACTCCAGCCTGGGCAACAGAGTGAGACTCTGTCTCAGTAAAAAAAAAAAAAAGAAGTAATGTTAGAAATAAAATCAGAAATCAGAATTCAAACTTATTCACACTGTGAATACAGTGTTACAGTAGACAACGTGCTTACAAATAGAATCTGGTATGGTTTCTATTATTTTGTTATCTAAGATAACATATGGAAGTTATGTTTTTTTAAAGTGTTGATTTTAAGGTATCATCTAAAATATTCCAAACATCAAGTCCATGAAAGCAGTTTTATCTATTTTTTTAATTTAGTCTACACTAAAAAATTGTAATATATATTCATTTAAATTTATTGACATCAAGACATACTTTTTCTTATGTATTTATTGAACCATACATTAAACAAATTGAAGACACATTTTTGTTATAAGTATGACTGCATATTATATTTAATTAACTTTATAGCATTAAATACTATCCTGATATGAAATACTATCCTGATATGAAATAAAATAAGGGATTGGCTTATAATCCCTTCTTATAGCCCAAACTGAAAGCTTGAAATTAATTATAAATTTCTATAACTGTTCATTAGATTTTATATTACTATAGAAAAATTTAGCAAGTTAAAAAAAAAATACACAGACAAAACAAAAACAGAGGGTGAGAAATGCTGGATTGGAGGCTCTCCAAGGCCTTCCTATTCTGAAATGCCATCATGTGCAGATTCTCATCTTTCCTACACCCACTAACTGAAAGCCTTGACAGAAAGAAATGAAAAAGGGAGGATATGTAATAGCCTTGGTGGATCGATTCACTCATAAGGTATAAATCAAAAGGAAATGCCTGGATTATTTTTAAGAAAATCTGTGTACTCCAAACTGCAGATGAACCTTCTTGAACAAAACAATATAATACAACAAAATGCTAAGTTCCTTAGTTATACATAAATACTAGTTCTTAAAACAATTTTAACTATCAGAACTTTAAAATTCCCAGAGATCAACATGTTCTGCCAATGTTGGCTAGTTAACAAAGTTAAAATGTGTAGCATCTAGTAAAACTGAAATGGCATAAAATGACTGATGTATGAATTGAGTATGACCTCTGGTCTTCCTCTGGATTGAAATTCCTGTTGCATTTTCGAGAAATTAGTGAAGTGTGCTAGGTAAGTAATTAGTGCACTTTGGTGTGAGAAATTGGAGAATTATTGAAAAATATATTAAAGGGTTGAATTTTGCATTATTTCAAATTAGCTAATCTAGTCTTTTGGCACAAAATAAGCAGCCTGCTTTGTACACATTTGGAAGGTTTCATAAACAAATCAATATAGCCATACACTCAGGACTATGCTAAACAGAACTGCTGATACGTGCACTGCTCCTCCACAGTGGGTCCATTGTGGAGAGCTGCCACATTCGAAACACCTTCCAGCTGCTGGAGGAAACCACAAGAGGGGTGAGGACAGACACAGACACAGACAACCTCCATCAGATAATTACCTTGATTAAGATTCTCAGAATTCAACGGAGTTTAATCAAGGACCCTGTGAAATTGTGAAAATGCCAGTTTTCTGTGCTTGCCCTCCTTTTCTACAGATGGTGAGTTGCCAAACAAAATCAAAGGAGTCTTAATTACAAGGATGAGAGGCAAAGTCAAAAGGGAGTGAATCTGTGCTTTGTGATGGAGAGCAGCAAACTCAGCTCTCCTCTGCATGGAGAATGCGACAATGCATCAAAGCTGAACACACTATCAACATCCTTGACAATTCAAAGGACTGAATTAATAGCCACGCCAATATATCTAAGGTAGCAGTTAACATTGACTCTTCATATGATATAATGATATATGTGAACTTTTACGGCAACATGTGGACTGATATTAGAAAAAACACCCATGCTACTTCAGCTGTTACTAAGAAAGCATGACTCAGTTTGAACCTAAACTAAACCATTACTGAAAGTAAACTCCCTTTTAAATGAAAAAACTAAAAGAGCAATGATACAGGGAGGTCAATTTTTTTCCAGTTTTTCTGCTTCCTCTTGTTTTGAATTTGGACTATAAATAGAATTATAAAAATCATCCATTCTATGACATGAGCTGATACCACCTAGCATCTACTCACTGCAACACTAATATCCTTTACATGCATACTATCAAACTTTCTCCACTGTACTATATATCTGGTCTTTTTGACATACAACATCTTATATTTCTTTAAGTTTTTATTTGTTTATTTAATATTTATTTCTATTAGTTTTTTAAATAAAATTTGTTCCTTTATTACAAGTAACATCAATGAATTATCACCTAGTAGTGCTAATTAATTGGGTGGAACCACTTCAAAAGGAGTGGAATATTATAAAAATCATTGTATCCCCTCCCCTAATCATACCTACAATCATATATCTTCTAATTTAAATGTCATGTATTTTGTAATGTTTTCTAAATTAAACATATATCTACTTCTCTGTTATTACAAGTCACAAATGCAAATGAATCACGGATAAGCTGTTCCCCTGTAAGTTTTCCTCTTTTCAAAGGAAATCTACAATTTCTATTTCTAGGAGCTTGCATTTTTAAATTATTTTGTTTAGCTCTTCAAAGATTTCCTTTCAACTATTCTTTATATATCCCCTGTCCTTTGAGATCTAAACGTTTATTTTGTCTTTTTCTCAGGTTGCGTACCATTGCCCTTCTGTATTCTGAAATCTCACGAGTAATAGATTCTTACAACTTGGACTTCTTATTCTTGTGACTTATTTTTACATTCATAAATCTTCTTTTTCCCCTGCAAGACCCATCTCTACACAGCAGTTTTGCAACTCTTACTTATTCTTAGTTTGCTTTCCTTCAATCTTTTCTTCTTATACAATTTGCTATATTTTCCCAAAATTTCCTTTGAAGTAACTTCTTATAGTATTTTCTTAAAATTAGCAAGAAAGAGACCTTCCTCTAATCATACAAACATGTTATGTGTTCAACTCATTCTTTTCCACATTTTGAAAGATGCACCAGTTGTGTGATTTGTCTCCTCTTCTGCATATTGTGTACTATAAGCACTTTTCATCACACTTTAAACAAGAGCTATGTATCCTTTTATTATACACTCAAATTTTCCCAACTGCGTATTAAATCCAGCACAATGCATATATCAACATATGAGAAGTAGCATGACATCAGTTTAGAAGTTAGGAAACATGCATTTTAGTGCTAATTCAATCACTAATTTTCTATAAGACTTTGGACTATTTAATAAGTTACCATGAATCACAGTTTTTGTTTGGGTTTGGTTTGGCTTGGTTTCATATTCACTAAGGAACACAGTTACTATAATTTGGATATGGTTTGTTTGTCCTTTCCAAATCTCATGTTCACATTTGATCCCTGATGGGGTCTAACGGGAGGTGTTTGGGTTTTGACATGATGCTATGTGAAACCAGTCAAATAAAATGATTGATTATAACACTTGAATTCTAAGTGTCATCCAATGTAACCTTCAAAATTACTTTCAAAAACTAAGCCTTCTTTTTTTTTTCTTTTTTTTTTTTTCTTGAGACGGAGTCTCGCTCTGTCGCCCAGGCCGGAGTGCAGTGGCCGGATCTCAGCTCACTGCAAGCTCCGCCTCCCGGGTTCACGCCATTCTCCCGCCTCAGCCTCCCAAGTAGCTGGGACTACAGGCGCCCGCCACCTCGCCCGGCTAGTTTTTTTTTTTTGTATTTTTTTTAGTAGAGACGGGGTTTCACCGTGTTCGCCAGGATGGTCTCGATCTCCTGACCTCGTGATCCGCCCGTCTCGGCCTCCCAAAGTGCTGGGATTACAGGCTTGAGCCACCACGCCCGGCCTAAAACTAAGCCTTCTAACTCTCCCTCTACAATTAGCTCCAAAGAAAAGAGATATTAATAAATTTTAAAACTGTTTAAATATTTGCACGTATCTTTTTAAATGTTGCTCTCTAATTCTTTACAACTTGAATTTTATGAAAATCTATTAGGGATTAATTTTTTAAAACCTTCCTTTTACTTACTTTTTTTTTTTTTTTTTTGAGACAGAGTCTTGCTCTGTCCTCCGGGCTGGAGTGCAGTAGCCGGATTTCAGCTCACTGCAAGCTCCGCCTCCCAGGTTTACGCTATTCTCCTGCCTCAGCCTCCCGTGTAGCTGGGACTACAGGTGCCCGCCACCTCGCGCAGCTATTTTTTTGTATTTTTTAGTAGAGACGGGGTTTCACCGTGTTATCCAGGATGGTCTCGATCTCCTGACCTCGTGATCCGCCCGTCTTGCCTCCCAAAGTGCTGGGATTACAGGCTTGAGCCACCGCGCCCGGCCTCCTTTTACTTACTTTTAAACTGGATGGGAAACCATACGGAAATACAATTGCACTCTTATTAAAGACTACAACTGACCATATCAAGTATTACCAAACGTGAGGAACTGAAATTCTCATTCACTGCTGGTGGGAATGTAAAATGGTAACCACTATGGAAAATAGTTTGACAGTTTCTTACAGAATTAAACAGGTGCCTGACATATGATCCAGCCACCTACTCCTACATATTAACTCGAGACAAAGCCTATGTCCACTTAAACACTTGTCATTAATGTTCATAATAGTTTCATTTGTAATAGCCCAAAACAGAAAACCCAAATGTCCATCAAGAGGTTAACTGATAACAGATGAATGCTAAAAACACTGATTATATTTATCATACAATGGAACACAACTCAGCAATACAGAGAAATTAACTACTCATACGTGTGGCAACATTTTGAATCTCAAAATAATTATGCTGAGTAAAACACCCAGACAACAAAATCCATACTGTATAATGTCATTTAAGTTGTTATAGAAAATGCAAACTATTCTATCATAAGAGAGAGTAGAACACTGGTTGCCTGGGAAGGGACATGTGGCGGTGTTCCAGGTAGTTATATAGGCATGGGCAGGGCAGGAGAGGGCTCTCCCAACCCACTAGGAATGTCAGGTGATGGCTCGGCAATCATCACAATGCCTCACTAAAAGTGGTAGTAGGCAGCCAGCACTAGGGAGAGGCAATTTCCTAATGGTTCACACCTGTTGCACTAAAGTGTTAATTGAATGCAGGCAACAGAGAGAAACAACTTCCTGGGCATGCCCATTAAGAGGCAACATGGCAGAGTATGACTTTCTGGGGGAACTCCACAGGAAAAAGGAAGAAAGCTTCAGATGGGAATGTATACAACTTCCTAAACGCACTGCTTGTGCTCCCTTCCCAGGGGTACAGGGGCACTGCACGTGGGCAGCCCACCCTACAGGAAGAATCATGGGAAAGGGGCCAGCCTATAAAAGTCTTAGGATCGCTATTAAAACAGCGCACTTGGCCTTCAGGCGCCCACTTGGGTCTCTTCCAAGTGAACTTTCCTTTCTTTCCGTTCTAAAGCCTTTCTAAATAAACTTTTACTCCTACTCTGAAACTTGCCTTGGTCTCTTTTTCTGCCTTATGCCCATCAGTTGAATTATTTCTTCTGAGGAGGCAAGAACTGATGTTGCTACAGACCCTTACAGATTTACCACTGTAAACGCTGATATTTGCCACTGGTAACAGAGTAGGAAGTTGTATGCATTCCCATCTGAGGCTTTCTTCCGTTTTTCCTGTGGAGTTCCCCCAGAAAGTCATTTGCCCCTGGTAACAGAGGTACAAAAGGGCACAAGGAAACCTTTGTGGGTGGTGAGCTATGTTCATTATCTTGATTGTGGTAATGGTAATCATATGTCAAAATATACCACATTGTACATTTTAAATATATGTACTTTACTGTATATCAATTACATATTAATGAAACTGTTAAAGAATTGGAAGTGAAGAAGCATTATTCCACTTAAGAGTTGGAAAATAAAATTTAACTTATGTATGGATGTCATAGTCTGAGATAGAAAAGGCAATTTTGTCTTGATGGCTTTCATTGGATTTTGCAAAACATTCTCAGGTGAATAAAATTAGAATCATGACATCTGCTTCAATCATCACATTATTATTATTATTATTTTTTTCCAGAGAGAGACGGGGTTTCACTCTGTTGCCCTGGCTGGCTGGCTGGAGTGCACTGCTCCCTGCAGTCTCAACCTCCAGGACTTAAGTCACCCTCCTGCCTCAGCCTCCTGAGAAGCTGAGACTACAGGTATGCACCACCATGTCTCGGCTAATTTGTGTGCATTTGTGTGTGTGTGTGTGTGTGTGTGTGTGTGTGTACATGGGGTCTCAAACTCCTGGTCTCAGGCTATCCTCCCGCCTCACCTCCCAGTGTTGGGATTACAGGTGTGAGCCACCCCCCTCAACCTAATCGCCTTTTTTTTTTTTTTTTTTTGAAGGTAAACAAACACTCCTTTCTGACCAAAGTGGTCATGGGCACAACACAAGCTGAGAACACTCAAAGCAGTCAGTATAGAACAGGTCCCCAGAGAGGTCAGCATTGGGAGTTCATTATCAGGAAATAAGAATGAAACAAGAGTCAGTATAGCAAACTGGCTGAGAGCGTTATGTCTCCAGCAGCATGGTGTGTTCAGCAAGATATCCTACGTTTCAATTCTAGCACTGTCAATCACTTGCACTATAACTTGGCAGATTATGAAACTACTTCAATATTCAGTTAGCTTATCTGTAAAGCAGGGATGATAAGAGTACCTAGCACATAGAGCTGTAAAGAGGAATAAACAAACTAACATGTGTAAAACACTTAGAAAGGTATTTAGCACTATAAAGTGCTAGCTACTATTGGTAGTTCAGGGAACCCTATTAGTAGGCTATAAAACTGCCAGTTAACTCTACCCTAGATTTGAAATCTAAAATTTTAGGAATTGCTAAATGTAAATATTGAACTCTCCTTAAGATCTGTATGCTAATTAAACTTTATTTTTGGCTGGGTGTGGTGGCTCACGCCTATAATTCCAACACTTTGGGAGGCTGAGGCGGGTGGATCACTTGAGCTCTGGAGTTCAAGACCACCCTGAGCAACATGGTGAGACCTCGTCTCTTCAAAAATAAAAATAAAATAAAATAAAATAAAATAAAATAAAATCAAGCTTTGCATGAAGGCATGCGTCTGTAGCCCCAGCTACTAGGGAGACTGAGGTGGGGGTATCTCCTGAGCCCAGGGAGGTCAAAGCTAGTGAGCTGTGATCACACCACTGCACTCCATCTGTGACAGAGCAAGACCCAGTCTAAAAAAACAACAACAACAAAAAACTTTTATCTAAAAAATAGTACAGTTTTGAATGATATTGTACTTAATATTTACTTGAGGTACTTCTTCTTTTGCATTTATACATCTGTGTTATATCCATGTCCTCTATTGCCATCTTCTCTCAACCTCTGAGTGTTAGACTTTCTGGGACCAATTTAATATTACTGAGGGTTTAGGTAGTTTTGCAGAGCATATGAACCATATCCCAAAGGCAAGATTTCAAAAGTACCATAGAACAAAATCATGAACAACATATTAAGCCAACCAGAATTCTGATTAACTGGTACTTTGGATACGGAAAGAAACATATCTTGAGTTTAAATTATAAAAATAATTACTTAAACTGACATTTAGTTGGCGTAAGTATGTGTGCTGATAAACTTTAATAAATCAGACTCCTTCAATTCTTTCTCTACTTCTTGATTTTCAATTAAATAATTCTAGGAGCTCTGTTTCTTGATGTTATACCCTCATGGAACCATGACATAAAGTAATTCAATGCAGATATGAAACCAGGTTTAAAGTAACTTATATATAAAACTGTTCACAAACCAACAACTATATGAAATAAGGTTTGTATTTTTTCCCCAATCTCTTAAATATACTCTGTTAACACCTAGTGATAAATGTACTTATAAATGTACTATTACAAAAAGTTACCGTAAGATTGTCATTTCCCTAGTATATATATTAGGATCTTTTGACTTTTAGTGAAAAATAAATCTCAATGAAAGGAAAGTAAGCATATGTGTGTACTTGGAATGAAATTGGAAATGAAACAGGAAAGGTATCACTTTTATTTCCACGTTCCCTAAAACAGTTTCTGGAACATTAAATAGAGTCCCTGAAAATATTTGTATAACAAATAAATAATCAAGAAGCGAAGAACCTCTGGGGAGAATCAACTCCCTATTTTCTCTCATGATCTTTATACTCTCAATTTCTCTTTCTCCAAGTTGGTCTATCCCCATAACACTTTCTAATTCAAGATTCCAGAAAGTAATCATCTGGCTGCTTTAGCATCACTCTTCACTCCTACTAAACTCCACGGCTACTAGTCAACTTACTAACGGGGACTACTTTTAAATTAAGTATCGGCCGGGCGCAGTGGCTTCCGCCTGTAATCCCAGCACTTTGGGAGGATGAGGCGGGCGGATCACCAGGTCAGGAGATCGAAACCATCCTAGCTAACATGATGAAACCCCGTCCCTACTAAAAATACAAAAAATTAGCCGGGCGTGGTGGTGGGCGCATGCTGTAGTCCCAGCTACTCGGGAGGCTGAGGCAGGAGAATGGCATGAACCTGGGAGGCGGAGCTTGCAGGGAGCTGAGATCACGCCACTGCACTCAGGCCTGGGCGACAGAGCAAGACTCTTGTCTCAAAAAAAAAAAAAAAAAAAAAAAGTATCTTCTACTTGTTCAAATTTCAAGCAGTTCTAGTGAAAGAACAGCCTAGTGGTACCAATCCTTTAATTACATAATAAGAAGCAGCTTCAAAAATATTAATGTGTGCTCTTTCAGCAATTGATAAAATAGAGAAAAATGTTATAGAAAACACCATCAACAACCTTGACCTAATTTGTATCTACAGAAAGCTACACGTCACATGTGTAGAATATACATTACTTTTCAAGAATATGTGGTAATATTGACCATAATAAACAATGTGCTAAGCAATTAAAACAATTACACATAAATTTAAAAGACAGAAATAACACAGTGCATGTTCACTGATCACAATGAAACTAAATTAGAATTCTAAAACAATAATATAGCTATGGAAATACAAAATATTTGAAAATTAACACATTTTTAAGTAATTCACAAGGTAAAGAAATCTTAAGACAAATTGAATATTTCCAAATATAATGATGATGAATCCATAATATATGAAAATTTGGTGGTTGCAGCTAAAGCAGTACTTACAGAAAAATTAAAAACCTCTGAAGTCAAAAGAAATGTAGTCTAAAGTCAAATGCCTATGAATGTACTTAAAGATATAAAAATATGAGCAAAGAAAATAATAGAAAAAAGTTGTAAAAGATGCACAAAAGAAAATAATAACATAAAATTTTGTTATTTAAAAAGTAAACAAAATTCATACAGTTCATTCTAAATTGATTAATATGACAACTGGCTCACCCAAACTACTGCCACTACTACTAAGGCCCGAGTCTACAATTCAGGGTCCCAGGGATTGATCTGCCCTGCCTGCCAATCACAGCTGGGTGCCCACATGCACCATCAGGGAGTATCAGGACAGACTTGCCCAGCTGTAGCCTCTGATGTCAGTTCCCAGTTTATTATCTTGGGGCCTGGGGATTGAACCACCCTAATCACTGGTACCAGCACTCACATGCACCATTTAGGGTCCTGAGGACAGACCTACCTCTCCCACCACTGCTACTGCGAGGGCTCATTTATGTCATCTGGGAACATAGGGATCAACCTGCCCCATCTGCCACTGCCAACACCTGCACTTGCCTTCTAAAGGCCTAACGATGGGCCTGCTTCACTCTCCACTGTTGTCCTTGTGCACTATCTGTAGGCCTGGGGATAAGCCCACTCTGCCCACTGGCAGCACCAGCACACAACTCCCGGGGTCCCAGGAACTGACCCACCTAGCTTGTCACCGCTGCCACCATTGATATTGGGGAGACTGGCCCACAAAGTTTATCACCACCACCATCACACTTGTGTGTGTCACTTGGGGGCCTGAGAATTGGCCCATTGCCACTACTATCACTGCCAATGCCATGCACACTACCCAGGGACTGCAGGACCTACTCACCTACCCCACTTACCACCTCTACTGCCAGTAACAGAGCAAGCCACCTGGAGACACAAAAACCACCCCACTAGAACCCACTACTACCAGCTGCTGTTACTAGAGGCCTGAGGACCTGGCAAGCTTGACCTCTGATGGCCATAACTAGTCTACATGTCATCTTCATCCCCAGCAAAGCCTTATCATGGCCACCACTAACAACTGCAGTCTAAGCCACTGAAGAACTCACAGATACCACTGGCACTAATTACGGCTGAAGAAATAGGAAGACTGCACTACTGCTCTCGCTCAGAATCAAATCCAAAGTACCTTACTCACACAATACTATAGATAACATCTATAGATAAATGTCTTTCCCTATGAAAGCCAGTCCTTAAAATTGGAAGAAGTGATTGCTACACAAGATGCATACATATCAATGTAAGGACACAAACATGAAAAATCAATTAAACTGACACTTCCAAAGGAACATAATAATTCTCCAGTGAAAAGTCTTGATGAAAAGAAAATCTATGAAATGCATGAAAAAGAGTTCCAAATAATAATATTAAAGAAACTCAGTGCGATACAAGAAAACAGATAAAATACAAAGAAATTATAAAACAATTCATGATTTGAATGAGAAAATTCAACAAAGAAATATACATAATAAAATAGAACCACATCCTGGAAATAATTAATGAAATTTAAAAATCAATCAATAGCTTTAACAATAGAATAGATCAATAGACAAAACATTTCTGAACTTGAAGACAAGTTGTTTTAAAATAACCCCATTAGACCAAAAGCAAAACAAGAGCAAGTAAAGTCTGCATAACATATAGGACACCAGAAAGTGACAAAATATTCTAATTTAGGAGGCACCAGGATACAAAGAGATGGGCAAAGGCATATAAAACCTATTTAACAAAATAATAGCAAATGTAATACAAGTGTTACAAGAGAAATAGACATCAGACACAGAAAACTCAAGTATCCCCAATAGATTCAACCCAAAAAGATCTTCTCCAAGGTACAGCATAGTCAAAATGTCAAATTTCGAAGACAAAGAGGTAATTCTAAAAACAACATGAGAAAAGCATCAAGTCACATATAAGGAAACCTCCATCAGACGAATGGAGGATTTTTCAGCAAAACATTATAGAACGGGAGAGAATGGGATGATATATTCAAAGTGCTGAAAGAAAAAAAACTATTAGCCAAGAATACTAAACCCAGCAAAGCTATTTTTCCAAAATGGAGAAGAAATGAAATATTTTCCAGACAAGCAAAAATTGAAGAAATTTATCACTGCTAGACTGGCCCCACCAGAAATTCTTAAGTGAGCCCTACATCTAGAAGCTAGTGGATGATGTCCACCATCATGAAAACACACAAAAGTAAAATACTCATTGATAGAACAAAAACAAATGAGAAAGAGAAAGGACTCAAATGTTACTATTACAGAAAATTACCAGCTGCAATGAAAACAGTAAGAAGGGAAGAAAGAAACAAAAGGTACACACAACAACCAGAAAAGTTAACAAAATGAAAGGAATAAATCCTCGCCTATAATAAGCTTGAGTGTAAAAACATTGTTTCTCACTTAAAAGATTTAAAATTGTTGAATGAATGACACAACTATATGCTACCTGAAAGATACTCACTTCACCTGTAAAGACACATATAGCTAAAAGTGAAGAGATGGAAAGATACTCCACACAAATGGAAACCAAAGGAGAACAAAGGTAGCTATACTTACATCAGATAAAACTCACTTTTAGTCAAAAAAATCTTTAAAAAGAAATAATGTTATTATATTACAATAAAGGGATAAATTTAGCAAAGGCCTAATGATTCTGATTATATATGCACCCAACACTGAAGCACTCAGACATAGAAGTCAGATATTATTAAATCTAAAGAGAGAGACAGACTTCCAATAAAATAGCAGATGCGACTTCAATATCACACTATCAGCACTGAACAGATCGTCTAGACAGAAAACTAATAAAGAAACACTGGATTTAAGATAAACTTTTGACTAAATGGACATCATAGATATTTACAGAACATTTCATCCAATGGCTGCATAATACACATTATTCTCATTGACAAATGAAAATTCTCCAGGACAGAACATATGTCAGCACACAAAAGAAGTCTCAAAAATTTTTGAAAAATTTAAATTATATCAAGTATCTTCTTAGATTACAATGGAATAAAATTTAAATCAATAACAAGAGAAACTTTGAAATCTATACAAATACACAGAAATTAAACAATATGTTCCTGAACAACCAATGGGTCAATGAAGAAATCAAGAAGGAAATAAAAAAATTTCTGAGGCGGCCGGGCGCGGTGGCTCATGCCTGTAATGTCAGCACTTTGGGAGGCCGAGGCAGGCAGATCACGAGATCAGGAGATCGAGACCATCCTGGATAACACGGTGAAACCCCATCTCTACTAAAAATACAAAAAGTTAGCCAGGTGTGGTGGTGGGCACCTGTAGTCCCAGCTACTCGGGAGGCTGAGGCAGAAGAATGGCATGAACCCAAGAGGCAGAGCTTGCAGTGAGCCAAGATCGCACCACTGCCCTCCAGCCTGGGCGACAAAGCGAGACTCCGTCTCAAAAAAAAAAAAAAATTCTGAAGCAAATGAAAATGGAAATATAACATACCAAACACATGGGATACAGCAAAAGCAGCACTAAAAGGGAAGTTTATAGCAATAAATGTCTACATTAAAAAATTAGAAAGATTTTAAGTAAACAATGATGACTTCAAGGAACTACAAAAGCAAGAACAAATCAAGCTCACCATTAGTGGAAGGAAAGAAATAACAAAGATGAGTGCAGAACTAAACAAATAGAGACTAAGAAACAATACAGAGGATCAACAAAACAAAAGAGAGAAGATCCAAATACATGAAATTAGAAAGAAGAGACATTAACAAATGATACCACAAAAATACAAGAATACCTAGAGACTGTTATAAATAATTATATACTAACAATTTGGAAAACCCAGAGGAAACAGAAAATTTGGGGTACAAACAACATACCAAGGAATAAATAGAAAACCTAAATAAACCAATAACGAGAAATGAGACTGCATCAGTAATAAAACTCTCCTAACAAAGAAAAGCCCATGACCAGATGACTTTACCATGAAATTCTGCGAATCTTACAAAATACTAACACTAATTCTTCTCAAACTATTGCAAAAAATTGAAGATGAGGGAATTCTTCCTTATTCTACAATACCAGCATTACCCTGATACCCAAACCAGAGCAATGACACAACAATAAAGAAAACTACAATCCAATATCCTTGATGAACATAAATGCGAAAATCCTCAACAAAATACTGGCAAACCAAATTTAACAACACATCAAAAAATAACACAATATGATAAAATGGGATTTATCCCAGGAATGCAAGGGTGGCTTAACATGTGCAAATCACTACACATGATATATCATATCAACAGAATGAAGGACAAAACCCAAATGATCACCTAAATAGACAGAAAAAGCATTTGATAAAGTTCAGTAACTCTTCATGATAAAAACTCTCAAAAACTTAGGCACAGAAAGAACATACCTCAACATGATGAAGGCCTTGTATGACAAATCCACAACTACTATCACAGTGAAAGGGGAAAAGCTGAAAGACTTTCCTCTTAAGAACTGGAACAAGGCAAAAATGCTCACTTCCACCCCTCTAGAATTGAATCTAGTACTGAAAGTCTTAACCAGAGTAATCGAGCAAGAGAAAGAAATAGAAGGCATTTGAAATTTGAAAAGAGGAAGTCAAATTGTCTCTCTGTATACAACATAATCCTAAATATAGAAAAACCTAGAGCCAACCAAAAATTTCTTAGAACTGATAAATGAATTCAGTAAAGTTGCAGAATGTAATACAATTAAAAAGTGGGCAAAAGATCTGAATTGACATTTCTTAAGAGAAGAGACAAATGGCTACCAAGTATATGAAAAAATGTGCAATATAACTAATCATCAGGGAAATCAAAACCACAATGAGATATCATCTCATCCTAGTTAGAATGGCTATTGTCAAAAAATCAAAAAATAACAGCTGCTGGCAAGAATGAGGAGAAAAAAATAACTCTTACATACTGTTGCTGGAAATGTAAATTAGGAGACCTATTATGGACAATAATTTGGAGATTTCTCAAAAAACTAAAAATAGGACTGCCATACAATCCAGCAATTCCACTACTGGATATTCATCAAGAGAAAAGGAAATCTGTTTATCAATAAGATGCCTACTCTCCCATGTTTATTGCAGCACTTTTCACAAGAGCCAAAATATTGAATCAACCTGTGTCCGTCAAAGGACAAATGGATAAAGAAAAATGTGGTATATATAATTAAGAGAATATCATTCAGCCACAAAAAGAATGAAATCTTGTCATGTGCAGCAACATTATGTTAAATGAAATAAGCCAGGCACAGAAAGACAAATATTGCACATTCCTATTTATATGTGGAAGCTATAAAATTTATTTCAAGGAAGTAGAGAACATAATCATTGTTACCAGAGGCTTGAGGCAGTAGGGCCAGGAGGGAGAGGGGGTGTGAAGAGAGGCTGGTTAATGGGTACAAACATACAGTTGGATAGAAGAAATAAGTTCCACTGTTCGAGAGCACAGTAGGGTGACTATAGTTAACAATAATTTGTTGTATATTTTAAAATGTTTAGAAGAGAAAATCTGGAATGTTCCAAACACAAAGAAATGATAAGTGTTTGAGGTGGTGGATATCCTAAAGAGCTTTACTTAATCATTACATGTTGTAGGCATGTGTCAAAATATCACATGTATCCCATAAATATGTATAATTATTCTGTATCAGTAACAAATATAAAAAGTTGATTAATAGGCCGGGTGCGGCTCATGTCTGTAATCCCAGCACTTTGGGAGGCCGTGGTGGGCTGACCACTTGATGTCAGGAGTTCGAGACCAGCCTGGTCAATATGGTGAAACCCCATCTCTACTAAAAATACAAAAATTAGAAAGGCATGGTGACAGGTGCCTGTAATCTCAGATACTCAGGGAGCTGAGGCAGAATTGCTTAAACCCCAGAGGTGGAGGCTGCAGTGAGCCCAAACTGCACTACTGCACTCCAGCCTGGGTGACAGAGTGAGACCTTGTCTCCAAGAAAATTGATTAATAAAAGAGAAGACAAATTGTTGATATTAACACGAGGGACTGTCATTAAAGATCTTATAGATATTAAATGGATACTAACAGAATATTGCTAACAATTCTTATGACAAAAAAATCTAACAACTTAGATGAATTGGACATATTTACTTAAAAATACAGCATACCAGAAGACAAAACACAAAATCTGAACACCAGTATCAATGAAAGAAATTAAATCTGTGATTTAAAAACCTTCCCATAAAGAAAACTCCAGACACAGATGGTTTCTCTAAATAACACCAATCCTACATAAATTTCTTCAGAAAAGAAAGAATTATTTTTTTCCCTCTCAGTTAAAGTGAATTGTTGTGTCATAGGGTAGGCATATGTTTAGTTTCATAACAAAATGCCAGAACATTTCCCAGAGTGGTTGTACTGTTTTACAGCATGTATGTACGAGAAAATGCTGATTTCCCCAAGTCTTTACTTGCGGCATGGAAAGCTGTGAGAAACTCATGCTATGCAATGAGTGTCCAAGATCTCAGGCTTCGTTTGAGTAATATCATTCATTCTTGTGCCTATCCGTAAACCCATCTATCCCTTCAACAAACAGAATTCTCTGGTGAGAGCACAATTCTAAGAAAAAAGTGACAAGTAGATACAGTGTTGGCCTTCAGAAGCGTACAGTACTAGTAAAGAAAGGACACATCTATAAACAAATGAAACTTAGAATTTCGGGTCTATTTTAAAAGATTTGACTTCAGCAGATGTCATGCTTTTGGAATACTAAAGGAATAACTTCACTTACAATTATTAGAATTTAAGAGTCGGAACAACAATAAAAAGTCAGCAGGAATCACAACAAGGTCAGTACCACAGTATTTTACAGAATCTCTGGAAACACCTGCATTTACCACACTATTCACTTGCTGATCTCAGCACCCCAAAACACAATTAGGTGACCTGATCAAATTTTCTTGTACACGCAAGGTTTGAATGAGCTTGAAAACCATATAGACTTCAACATTATTTTAGGCAAATGTGTCAACATGAGTAAAAGGTTATATATATGATTGATGATCATTCATTTAAAAACATAACTAATGGCTTAGAATGAGTAGATCAGAATTTGTAAGGTGTGGTGAGAAATGGGGATGGGGAAGGGATGAATTCAGGAAGATAGTGTACTTTTCTTGAAGGCATGGAATTTACCATGTGAACAACTAAGAACCACTGAATGTGGTGGTAAATTAAAGAAGAATATTAACATATTTGCGTTTTAGAAAGATTATTATTTGCATTGTGGAGAACAGTTTGAAGAGGTATACAACTGGCAGTAAAATGTATTTGATTATTACAAGAATAGAGAATTGATATGTGCATGAACTGAAAGATCTCAGTCTCAGAGGGATACAGGACACAGATAAGAGAAAAATTAAGAATGTACAATGGAAAAGACCAGTAATAATAATATTATGGTATTTTGTAATAATAATAATAGTAGTATTTCTATAGAAAAGACTTATGTAATGCTGTTTGATGCCACATGCTTATAATATACAACAAAATATTTATTAATCACAACATAAAGTATTAAGTTAATAAGTTATATTGGGAAATATTAATAAAGTTATACAATTTTATGTTACATGAGTACAATAACTTATATAAAATTTATTATGTACCAGATAATTTACATTATTTTTTCTAGCTGTATAAGACCAGTATAGACTGGTACCATTAATGAGTGAGAAAAAGTAATAACTATCCAAGTTCCGTATTTTTATAGAATTCTTACTATGTGCTAAGTAGTGTTTTGTTCTATGCAGTTCACAATCATTATTTATATTTTTCACACCTACCTTAGATATGAGAGAATTGGGACTCAAAGACATTAAATAATTATACCTTCACTAGATTATGCAACTAGCAAATGAAAAAGACAGAATTCTGACCAATGATTCCAAAGTCCTGTACTGTTACCTATCATATGAAGGAAGGATAGTGATTCCAAGTTGAAATATGTGGGATAGCTACATGTTATCCAGAGTAATGACCTTCTGTTTTGGACCTCAGAAAGCATTACAGTATTTGGGAATATCAGCATCTGTGTAGTCATTAAAGCCATATCAATTTGTGACTTGCTCCTCACTGTATAGACAGAATCTATGTCATTCTATTCTTAGGAAATAAAAATAACAATAATTAATAAACAATAATAAACAAAAATAATAATTCTCATGAGAGGCATATGAAAGCTCTCCAGAGTCAGCATGCCAATGATTCAAGTTCACCTCTAACCTCTCCAGTAGCAGAATTCAGCTGAGACTCAAGAATTTCATGGTACACAAGTTTGGTTTTGTTGCAGAGGGAAGAAAAAGGGATGATGGCAGAAGAGAAGGAAGAGTCTGAGTATGCCATGGGGTAATGTCATTTGAAATATTTTGTGAATTCTGCTCTGAAATTGATAACAAAGCTCAAAGCAAATGAGAATTTGTTTTGAAAATTCTCATTTGTTTTGAGCTTCATTATTTCTTCCTATTTTAATGGGAACACTGAGAAATCCAGCTGCTACCTCCCTAGTATAGGTGCTAGCAGGAGATGACAGCTGGTGCAGCAACCCTGGCCAGAACCAGATCCCACAGTGCAGTGACAATGGATCCACACATCCATTCAGTGAGCACCAGAGCATCAAAAGAGGGAACATGGACACTGCTCTGTGACTAAGGGACTGTTGATTGCTGTGGGTAGGCAAGAGTCCATGACATCTTCCAACAGGCTCAGAAGAAAATGAGGCTTACAGTTTGTATGAACATGGCATGAAGAACAGGAGATAATTACTTCTTCCCATTATCCCATGCACCTGATTGAATTCCCCTGTCTGCTGTGGCCTGAGCAAACACATTACTAATTGTTCATTTTTTCTGTTACCAAGAAATTTTTCTGAGCTCTGCCTCTCCAATTCTATTCAGTCATTCTAAAACTTGCTCCAGGAATCCTAAGCATCTAGTTCAAAATCAGGATTCCTTTTTATAGAGGATGTATAGTAAGTTCTAGATTTATAGGGCAACGTTTTACTAGTGTCAGCCACAAGTTAATATTTTCCAAATTACATTTTTTTGTTATTTTTTAATGCTCAGGATGGTCTATTATCTCACTATCCTCTTTGTATTTAAAAATAATAAAGGTAAACATATAAATGATTAGATGTTATATATGCTCAGAGAAGTATATAATAAAAAGTTAAAGCCTCTGCAATCCCTACCTATGAGTTGCTCACCACAAAGGGAACCACTATTAACAGTTGCTTGTCTCTACACCCAGGAACAGTTTCCATGCATACAGCTGCATTCATATATCCTTTTTTTTTTTTTTCTCAGACAGTGTCTCGCTCTGTCACCCAGGCTGGAGTGCAGTGGTGTGATCTTGACTCACTGCAAGCTCCACCTCCCGGCTTCATGCCATTCTCCTGCCTTGGCCTCCCAAGTAGCTGGGACTACAGGTGCCCACCACCATGCCCGGCTAATTTTTTGTATTTTTTAGTAGAGATGGGGTTTCACTGTGTTAGCCAGGATGGTCTCCATCTCCTGACCTCATGATCCACCCGCCTAGGCCTCCCAAAGTGCTGGGATTACAGGCGTGAGTCACTGTGCCTGGCCTCATATATCCATTTTAAAGCATATAAATAATAATTCTATAATCACTCTTATATATCATACTTTTCATTTAATCATCATCTTAAAGGTTTAATTCAAGCCAACATATACATATCTGTATGGTTTTAGCAGTGTGTGTATCATGTAGATGTGTGTAATGCATTTAATAAGTGCCTAGATTATAGCAATTTATCACAATTATATTTGATCTCACAAAGAGAGCTATAATCACAACAGTGTACTTATATCTTGGTGCATTTTATAATATATTTCAACTTTGGTAAGTGATACGGTTTGGTTCGGTATCCCCACCCAAATCTCATGTTGAATTGTAATCCCCAATGTTGGGGGAGGGACTTGGTGGGAGGTGATTGGATTATGGGGGTGGATTCCCCCTTGCATTCTCATAATAGTGAGTGAGTTCTCACAACATCTGGTTGTTTGAAAATGTGCAGCACTTCCCTCATTCACTTTCTGTCCTCCTGGCCATGTGAAGATGTGCTTGCTTCCCCTTTGCCTTCTGTCATTATTGTAAGTTTCCTAAGGCCTTCCCAGCCATGCTTCCTATACAGCCTGCAGAATCATGAGCCAATTAAACCATTTTTCTTTATAAATTACTGAGTCTCAGGTAGTTCTTTATAGCAATGTGAGAATGAACTAATATAGTAACTATTGCAAAATTTCATCCTAGAATAGATTTCAAGTTCCACTTTCACCAACAATATGAGAGAGGCTTTTGTTCTTCTACAGAACTGATGTTATTAACCTATAAAACTTTTGTTTAAAAGTGGTTGGCCAGATTGCCAAATAGGAACACCTCCAGCCTGCAGCTGCCAGCAAGATCAAAGCAGAAGGTAGGTGATTTCTGCATTTCCAACTGAGGTACCCAGCTCATCTCACTGGGACTGATTAGACAGTGGGAGCAGCCCACATAGGGTGAGCCAAGGCAGGGCAGGGTATCACCTCACCTGGGAAGTGCAAGGGGTCGGGAAACTCCCTCCCCTAGCCAAGGGACGCCATGACGGACTGTGCCATAAGGAATGATGCATTCTGGCCCAGATGCTGCACTTTTCCCACAGTCTATGCAACCTGCAGACCAGGAGATTCCCTCAGGTGCCTACACCAACAGGGCCCTGGGTTTCAAGAACGAAACTGGGCGGCCATTTGGGCAGACACTGACCTAGCTGCAGGAGTTTTTTTTCATACCCCAGTGGTGCCTCAAATGCCAGCAAGACAGACTGTTCACTCCCCTGGAAAGGCGGCTGAAGCCAGAGAACCAAGTGGTCTACTTCAGCATATCCCACCCTCTACTCAAATAAAGTAGAAAATCTAGAAAATTGAATAAATTCCTGGACACATACACCCTCCCAAGACTAAACCAGTAAGAAGTCGAATCCCTGAATAGACAACAAGTTCTGAAATTGAGGCAGTAATTAATAGCGGACCAACCAAAAACAGTCCAGGACCAGATGGATTCAAAACCGAATTCTACCAGAGGTACCAAGAGGAGCTAGTACCATTCCTTCTAAAACAATTCCAAACAACAGGAAAAGAGAGATTTCTCCCTAATTAATTTGATGAGACCAGCATTATCCTGCTACCAGAACCTGGCAGATACACAGCAAAAAAAGAAAATTTCAGGCCAATATCTCTGATGAACATTGAAGTGAACATCCTCCATAAAATACTGGTAAAACAAATCCAGCAGCACATCAAAAAGCTCATCCACCATGATCAAAATGGATTCATCCCTAGGATGCAAGACTGATTCAACATGCACAAATCAACAAACATAATCCATCACATAAACAGAACCAGTGACAAAAACCACATGATTATCTCAATAGATGCAGAAAAGACCTTAAAAAATTCAACACTGCTTCATGCTAAAAATTCTCAATAAACTAGATATTGATGGAACATATCTCAAAATAATAACAGCTATTTGTGACAGACCCACAGCCAATATCATACTGAATGGACAAAAGCTAGAAGCATTCCCTTTGAAAACTGCCACAAGACAAGGATGCTCACTCTCACCACTCCTATTCAACATATTATTGGAAGTTCTGGCCAGGGCCATCAGGCAAGAGAAAGAAATAGAGGGTGTACAAATAGGAAGAGAGGAAGTCAAATTGTCTCTGTTTGCAGTTGACATGATTGTGTATTTAGAAAACCCCATCCTCTCAGCACAAAATCTCCTTAAGCTGACAAGCAACTTCAGCAAAGTCCCAGGATACAAAATCAATGTGCAAAAATCACAAGCATTTCTGTACACCAATAATAGACAAACAGAGAGTCAAATCATGAGTGAACTCCCATTTGCAATTGCTACAAAGATAATAAAATACTGAGGAATCCAACTTACAAGGGATGTGAAGGACCTCTTTAAGGAGAACTACAAACCACTGCCCAAGGAAATAAGAGAGGATACAAACAAATGGGACAACATTCCATGCTCATGGATAGGAAGAATCATTATCGTGAAAATGGTCACACTGCCCAAAGTAATTTACAGATTCAATGCTATCCCCATTAAGCTACCATTGACTTTCTTCATGGAATTAGAAAAGAAAAAGCTAATTTAAATTTCATATGGAACCAAAAGAGAGCACATATAGCCCAGACAATCCTAAGCAAAAAGAACAAAGCTGGAGGCATCGTGCTGACTTCAAACTATACTACAAGACTATAGTAACCAAAACAGCATGGTACTGCTACCAAAACAGATATATGGACCAATGGAAGAGAATAGAG
Source organism: Rhinopithecus bieti (assembly GCF_001698545.2). Lineage (NCBI taxonomy): Eukaryota > Metazoa > Chordata > Mammalia > Primates > Cercopithecidae > Rhinopithecus > Rhinopithecus bieti. The sequence goes on from NW_016826764.1 coordinate 219,889, forward strand.
GCTTCAGAAATAATGCCACACATCTACAACC
>NW_016826765.1:0-1767 GCF_001698545.2 Rhinopithecus bieti
TGGCTTGGGGAAGGCGGATGGCTTCACTTCTCCTCTCCTAGACCTGCACTCCCCAGCCCCATGTCCCCTCACTTGTCCCCATGGGGCAGCACTTTGCTTTTGCCCTTTGTCTCCTCCTCTATTTCAAAAGAGGGCCCCGCCGACATCTCTGGCTGGAAAGGCTGCTGCTGGGGTGGTCCTGAGGCAAGACTTACCTGGGAATGGGCGGCCTCACTCAGAAGGGTGCCCTGATATGGTGGCACAGGTGGGTCTTTGGGGACCCCTCCTGGTTGGTGCCAGGGAGAGAATAGTGGCTTCAGCATGCTTCGGGGCAGCTGTCAAATGAGGGGGTCCTGAAAGGTGGGCAGGGCAGGCGGTGTCTGGTGGGAACCCCAGGTCCTAGCCCAGGCTCTGCCTCCACGGCTGCAGCTTTGGAGCGATGGCGTATTCACCATGGACAGGCATCATCCTCAACAATGAGGTCCTGGACTTATGCGAGTGATGCCCCCGGGGTTCCGGCACCACCCCTCACCTGGTGAGAACAAGGCTTCCCACGCGGGGTCCACAAGGCCCCAACTAGGGAAGAGGAGGGAGGGGCTGGGCTGGGGCTGCATGCTGACCCCTGGATGGGTCACTGCACTTGCCAAGCCACTGTTTGCTCAGCAGTGAATGGAGACAGGGTGGGTGGAGCTCCCAGAGGGTTCTGGCCCCCAGTTCCAGGCAAGTGTTCCCCGTCCTCCATGGTGCCCTCCATCTTGATCAACAAAGCCCAGGGGTCGAAGCTAGTGATTGGCGGGGCTGGCGGGGAGCTCATCATCTCTGCTGTGGCTCAGGTTAGTCTGGAGAGCTCCTGGCTCCAGTGTCTCCTCTCTGGGCAGCATACTGTCTGACTCTCCCTGGAGTGGGGCTGTGAGGGCTGATGTAGGGTAGCGGGTACCCCTTTCTCCCTGCATCCCTCATCTCTCCCCAGGCCATCATGAACAAGCTATGGCTTGGCTTTGAACTGAGAGCGGCCCCATCCTGCATGTCAACAGCAAGGGCTGTGTGGAGTACCAGCCCAGCCTCAGCCAGGTGAGGCTGAGGTCTAAGCTAGATGCCTAGGGCAGACCCCACTCCCCAAGTCCAAGCTGCTCAAAGCCACCTGAGAGGAACTCAGTCACCGAGATTCTTAGGCCAGGTACACTTCAGCTTTGGAGGCCATAGGAGTTGGGGACCTTGGTGGGTGAGGCCGTCAGTGGCCTCCAGGCCAGTTCCATGGCCTCCAAGACAGAGACCAGGGTGTTGCCTATGCTGCTCCCAGGCTGAGGATCTCAGCACCTTGGTCTCTGGTCTGTGGTTGCTGCCATTTTCAGAAGTGAGTTTTCCTGGCTGGGACCTCTCAGACTCTCCCTCATGGTGACTTTTCCTTGTGTGATTTGTAACTTATATTTGCAACTTTATTTGTAAAAGAGGTTGTTTTACCTGTGGCAGTCTGGAAAGTGATTTTCTTCTGGGGCACTAGGGCATTGGTGATAATTTTACTATATATGTATAAATTTTTTTTTTTTTTTTTTCAGACAGCATCTCACTCTGTTGCCCAGGCTGGAGTACAGTGTTGTGATCACAGCTCACTACAGCCTTGACATCCTGGGCTCAAGTGATCCTTCCTCCTCAGGCTCCCAGGAGCTAGGACTATAGGTGTGTGTACCACACCTGGATAGATTTTATTTTTTTGTTTTTCGTAGAGACAGGGTCTCTCACCATGTTGCCTAGGCTAGTCTTGAACTCCTGAGCTCAAGCAATCTTAGC
>NW_016826766.1:0-1775 GCF_001698545.2 Rhinopithecus bieti
TATATATACAGGCTTTTGAGTCAGTAGAACTGAGTTAAAATTCTTACTTCACCATTTACTATCTCTTCCATTTTAGATACATTGCTAAGCTTCAGCTTTCTCCTCTGCAAAATGAACATTTACTTGGCAGGGCTGTTGAAAAGATTCATTGAAATACAGCACTTAGCACTGTGCCAAGTCCCTAGTAAATGTCTGGAAATGGTAACTGTTGTTCTTATTACTATAAATATGGCATCGTATATTCACCTTTTTATATATCACATACCTGTGATGATTTAAAACTGACATTTTGTTTCAACCTCTTTCCTTAATAAGAATACTTTGAGTTGTGAAAGTTACATGTTTTTAAGTAATGTAAACTCAAATTCATTACTTCGTGATGTGTGTGTGTGTGTGTGTGTATGTTTAGTTACAGTAGGAAGATCCATATTTACTAATGTATTCTTCATATCTTTAAGCATGGAATTTATCATTTATTAGATTCTATTTTTAATGTTAGTATCATCATGAGACATTATAGTAATAAGAATATTACCTAATTTTTTTTTCTTTTGAGACAGAGTTTACTCTGGTCACTCAAGTTGGAGTGCAGCAGCGTGATCACTGCTCACTGCAGTCTCCACTTCCCGGGCTCAGGTGATCTTTTCACCTCTGCCTCCTAAGTAGCTGTGACTACAGGCACGCGCCACCATATCCAGTGAATTTTTGTATTTTTTGTGGAGATGGGATTTCGCCTTGTTGCCCAGGCTGATCTCAAACTCCTTGGCTCAAGCAATCCACTCGCCTCAGTCACCCAAAGTGTTGGGATTACAGGCATGAGGCACAGCACCTTGCCACCTATGTATTTTCTTTTACTGGTTTGTTCATTTTATTTGACTTTCTGACATCAAAATAAGTAGTCTTTCATTTACTGAGATGGGATATCTATAAATAATAAAACTTAGCCTTAAAATTGTGGATCCCGAACTGAAAACATTTGTTTACTGGATTTACCATTTCAAAGACCTTAAAATTTTATTCAAATATCAGTGACATATAACTAAACTCTTTGGAATTCTGTAGATAGGAGAGAATAGCTTGGACGATCCCCATCAGAATTGAACTTACCAAAGCATTTGAAAAGGGCATTTAATTTCAGCTACTACTCCTCTTTCACCTGCCCTCTCATATTGTTGATTGTCACAATAAGCAGTCTCGTCGCATTGCTACTCTGAAGCTATTACACATTTTTATGGGGTTGACTTTAGGGAAAATAAAATATTGGACCAATTACATAATAAAAATAAACATCATTTACCCAATGATGAAGTCCATTTAGTTCTGTTCTCTCTGACCTTCCTCACTCTGCCTCCCCCATTTCTCTCAACCTTCTCTAAAGTTCAAAACCGACTAGAACACCAGGAAGAGTAAGTAAAATATAAAATGTCAAGAATGTGATGAATCCACCTCCTAGAATTGGTATCATTGACATATATGTTGGATCATTTGAGATTTTAGACAGTATAGGTTTGACTCATCCAATATTTTCAAGAATATTTCCACCTAATTGTATGCATTCTATCTTTTAGGAGGCCATTACCTGATCATCTAGTTTTATTTATTAGAGGGGAATTATGTTTTCTAAAAATAAATGAAATGGTACAGATATAGATTCTCCAACTTTACAAACCACAATAGTAGATAACAGGCAATTGAAACTGTTCAGCTTTGGTCGGGAAAGTAACCAGCACTGGGTGATAATGTAAATCTTACTGTCAAGAAGAGTTTAGGCCTGG
>NW_016826767.1:0-861 GCF_001698545.2 Rhinopithecus bieti
TATATATATACGTATACATATGTATACGTATATATATACACATACATATATATATACGTATACATATATATACGTATACATATATATATATACACGTATATATATATATATATGGGGAGGGCATTCATAAAATGTGAAAGATACAGCTTTTGATGGCGGACAGCTATTTGATAAAAACAAAAACAGAAAATGTTTCCCTAGAAGTTAAATAATCCAGGGGCCAGGTGCGGTGGCTCAAGCATGTAATCCCAGCACTTTGGGAGGCTGAGGCGGGCTTACCATGAGGTCAAGAGATCCAGACAATCCTGGCCAACATGGTGAAATCCGTCTCTACTAAAAATACAAAAATTAGCTGGGCGTGGTGGCACACACCTGTAGTCCCAGCTACTCGGGAGGCTGAGGCAGGAGAATTGCTTGAACCTGGGAGGCGGAGGTTGCAGTGAGCCAAGATTGCGCCACTGCACTCCAGCCTGGGTGACAGCGAGACTCCGTCTCCAAAAACAAGAAGTTATATTCAGGCACAAAAAATAGGCCATGAGGAAATCAACTAAAAACTTGGCAACAAAAACAATTTCTTAGGAACATACATTCACTGGATGAGTAGAAATGAGAACAACAACAACAAAAAAAACCCTTAGTTTTCAATACGAAAATCAAATTATTCTAAAAAGATGCTCATGAAACACAAACACATTTTCAACTTCAGAACAAATTTCTCCACATAAAATCCCTCCAATAAAATACATACTCAAAATTTAAATCTACTTTGCTGAAATTAACTCAATAATTTACTGAAATTAACCACCCATTAACTTTAAGTAGCTTCACCTCCCTTCATTTTCTTTTCTGCTCCCCTTCCAT
>NW_016826768.1:0-1777 GCF_001698545.2 Rhinopithecus bieti
TAAACATGCGCCACCACTACTATTTTTAGTAGAGAAGGGGTTTCTTTCTTGTTGGTCAGGCTGGTCTAAAACTCCCAACCTCAGGTGATCAGCCTGCCTCGGCCTCCCACAGAACTGGGATTACAGGCATGAGCCACTGCACCTGGCCCAGTGTCTACTTTTCTTTGTCAGGCTGAACAACTCAGGACACAGATAGAATTTGGACTTAGGTCCATGTGAACCCAAAGGGCCATGCTCAACTGAGCAGCCGGCACTGCCTCCCTGGAAAAGCCAGGATTCTGGGAGGGATACTTTGTACAACATTTTATGAAATGTTTCTGGCCTCCTTCTAGACCAGAGCAGGAAGGGGTGGTTAGGATATTCTAAACACCAACCCCCTCTACTCCATCCCCAGGTTCGTGACAACTTTTTAAGCTGAGCATACTGCAATCACTTAACTCTTTTAGACATAAGATAAGCCAGTAGCCAGGTCCACTCTGAGCCTGTGAGTAGGCAGGATCAAGCCTAAGAGCATCTCTTCTTTGGAATCTTAAGGTCTAGGATCCCAGCAGTTTTGGGGTCTAAAGAATTTTCAGGCTCCCGAAACTCCCTCTATTTTTAATAATTTTAAATGTTTCCCCAATACTTAGCTAAGCAAAGAAGGAAAAGGTGTGCTTTTATTACACAGTCAGTACTGGATAATTCTAGGGGAAATTCTTCCATTTCAGAAATCTCCGCTTTCTTCTTTTCTCCCAGACCCTTCTTCATTAATTCCTTCAGTAAATATTTGTCTGTGGCCGGGTGCAGTGCTCATGCCTGTAATCCCAGCACTTTTGGAGGCTGAGGTGGATGAATCACCTGAGGTCGGGAGTTTGAGACCAGCCTGGCCATCGTGGTGAAGCCCTGTCTCTACTAACAACACAAAACTTAGCTAGGCATGGTGGTGCGTGCCTGTAATCCCAGCTATTTGGGAGGCTGAGGGAGAATTGCTTGAACCAGGAGGCGGAGGTTGCAGTGAGCCAAGATCACACCACTGCATGCCAGCCTGGGTGACAAATCAAGACTCTGTCTCGGAAATAAAAAATAAAAAAAAAAATTTTAAACTATATATATATATGAACATATATATATATCCAGATATAGATATATATATATGTACATATATATATCCAGATATAGATATATATATGTACATATATATATCCAGATATAGATATATATATGTACATATATATATATCCAGATATAGATATATATATATGTACATATATATTTATCTGGCACCTACTAGATACCCCAGGTACCATGGTAAGCACAGGTGTATAATGATGAAGAGCATTTTCCTGTAAAATATTACCCAGGCTGACTCCAAGTTTTAGTACCTCAGGTAGGAAAGGGAAGAGAGTGTTAATAAAATGTTTGCCATGGAATTTCACCAGCATAAAAACAACTTTCTGGGAAATAACTATCTGCACTTCAGTTATTTGGAGTGGTACCGGAGGGAATCTTTACAAAGGTGGTATTAATGGAGAAAAGGAAGGGAAGGATCCTTAGTGATAGATTGTTTTTCCAAGCACCTCAATCTAGTGGATTTCCTTTTTTTTTTTTTTTTTTTTGAGACAGAGTTTCGCTCTCATCACCCAGGCTGGAGTGCAATGGCACAATCTTGGCCCACTGCAGCCTCCGCCTCCAGGGTTCAAGTGATTCTCCAGCCTCAGCCTCCAGAGTAGCTGGGATTACAGGTGCTCACCACCACGCCTAGCTAATTTTGTATTTTATTAGAGATGGGGTTTTGCCA
>NW_016826769.1:0-1775 GCF_001698545.2 Rhinopithecus bieti
AAATTAATAAAAGATGGCAAGTTTGAAAAAAAAGAAAAGGAAACTAGGAGATCGAGACCCTATCTTCTTTGATGATTATATTTCAAAGAGATGGCTTCCAGGTCCATGCAAAAGACATTTCTGGCAAGAGGCTTATTTAGCTGTTTAAAAGATTCACATGTAATTTGGAGACAGAAAGAACCTTACAATTATAAGTTCTCTAAAGTCAAGGCTCTAAGAAAGCTGGGTGGGGTGGGGTGGGGAGGGTCCTTTCCCCTTATTTTCAACAGGGAGAATCCAGGCCCTTAGTTTCCCTTCATGTTTGCTCTTACAGTGGGTAAGACTCAAAGGCCATGTGGCGTCTGTGCCTTTGGGGGACAGGTTTCTGACTGGCTTCTGGAGAGGTGGGAGTTGGGCTATCAGGCAAATATAGCCCTTATCATCCCAACAACCCTCCCGGAGCTAACAGGAAGGGCAGTCCATGTGCTGGGGCCAGCATAGTGTAGATTGAGCATTGTGGGTGGGGGTTTTTACGGCTGAGCAGCCAAAGTTGTGGAAAGGGATGTCTTTCCTTGTGGCCTCACGGGAAGCTGATGCCAGGACACTCCTGTGTACCCAAGGTCAGGTGTGCAGCTTCTGGCCTCATGTATACTTAGAAACATGTAAGGGGCTTGATATGGTTTGGCCGTGTCCCTACCCGAATCTCATCTTGAATTGTACTTCCCATAATCCCCACGTGTTGTGGGAGGGACCTGGTGAGGATAATTGAATCATGGGGCGATTTCCCCGTCCAGTTCTTGTGATAGTGAGTTCTCACGAGATCTGATGGTTTTATAAGGGCTTCCCCCTTTGCTGGTTCTCATTCTCTCTTCTCCCGCCCTGTGAAGAGGTGCCTTCTGCCGTGAATGTCAATGTCCTGAGGCCTCCCCAGCCACGTGGAACTGTGAATCAATTAAACCTCTTTATAAATTACCCAGTCTCAGGTATTTCTTCATAGCAGCATGAGAATGGACTAATGCAGGGCTCTAGCCCTAGGATGCCATTTCCAGCACTGACCTTCCATGGAGCATTGGCTTGAGAGAGCAGGCTCACAAAAGGACGAATGACCATTGCTTATGGATGATGAGGCCACAGTGTGTGGACATGGCCCTGATAGAATGCGATTCCAGAGGCCTCTTCCTGGCTTCTCTGCCAAACATGGTGCCTTCATGGCCTGTGTCTGTGCCGGGCTCCCTGCTTGCCTCTTGGGCAGAAGGAACTTGGAGGTGTGAGTATGGGTTTCTGCCGGTTGAGATGAGGGCAGCACGTTCAATGGGTCCCGAGTGCTGCCTGTTTGGGTGCCTTAGCTGCTCTCTTAAGCCTGGCCAGGCCCCTGAAGAAGGTTCTCAGGGCTTCTCGCCCTCCTGTCAGCTGCTTGGGTTCAGAGCCAAGGCCAAGACCTCGAGTCGACAAGAGTCTTCTGACACCTGCAATCCCAAGAGGACCCTGAGTGCCTGGGCTGGAAGACGGCGACGACCTTCCTCAGCACTTTGGCCATCTGCGGTGGACCCTGTTGGGGCCATTGTAGATCTAACCTGCAGCTTCCATAGCAGTGTTGGAATAAACAGCAGCAGGTGATGACAGAAACATGAGGCCCACCTGAGAGCCATGACTGGCTGCTTTCTGACCAGCTGACTTCCGGGAAACCAGGGAGAGAGCTGAAGGCTGTGACTGGCTCGATTGCTCAATAGGGTGTGAGTGACTCCCTGCCTCCACTTGTTTTTGTTTAGCTAAGTCACTGTACAAAGGCCTTTTTT
>NW_016826770.1:0-2254 GCF_001698545.2 Rhinopithecus bieti
CTCCATCTCAAAAAAAAAAAAAAAAGAAAGAAAGAAAAAAGAAGTTATAGGCTTTGTGATTTCTCAGGCATTAACTCAAGAAAGCAACCTTTATACCGATCACCTACATTTACCCAGCACTTACCCCATTAATTTCTAATGTTGCTTGGACCAAATGAACATTCCAGGAATGCAAGTTAAATGAAAGAGCCCCGCAGAAGAACAGGGCATTTCCTGGTGCCTCGTATTGACAAATTTGAAAGCCTGTGCTGTAATATGGGCTCCCGTTTCCTTTCAAGTGTGTCTTTGAATAAGTGGACAGATAGCTGAAAGCAGAGTATTTAAAGCTTTAAAACGACCACTTTATTTCAGTCTCTATTCTTGCTGGGACCATTCTTACTAATGAGAAGATTAGAAAATCACCTAGAACTATCTAATCGTTGTGCAGAAGACTCTCTTACCCCAAATATTTACTTACCCCCCATTTTATTGGCACACTGCCTCAAATGTCACCTGCTGTGAACTGAGCTAAGTGAATTTAGGTCACATGCAACTCTTAGGTTCTTTTTGGGAAATAACGGAGAACCACAGAAGTGTTTGCGGTGGATGAGGAATGGCTCCCTCCAGCCGCAGCTTCATACCTCACGCTGAAATCTTTCACAAGTGCAATCATGTTGTTAACAAACATTTATTAGAAGGCAGACAGAAGTCAACTTACACCCTGTTCTGCAACTTTTATGAAGTCTAGGATTTTAGGCTTAAATTGACACCATTGCAAAAACAGTATCTCTTACCTTTAGATTTGGCATCAGGTCACAAGAATTCTTCCTAAGCCAATGGTCGACCACAAGGCCATTGGAGACCAGATGTAAAATTAAAAACCCAAGCAACGGATTTTGCTAGATTCTTATATCCTGTTTAAGCAATGTTAGGGGATGTCATTAAAATATTTTAGTCAATCCATGTATCTTGATTGTCTTAAATTTTACTAATGAGATCCTATAGGGATAGTCATTGCAGTCCACTATTTCCCTCAGCAAAAACACATTGGTGATATCTATTACGTGCATTACAAAAACCTCCAAGGTTCATAGAGATATACAGTGGTAGCAGTCTCTGAGTTTTGGCCTTTTTCATAGGATGAAGGCTGTGCTGTCCTAGAATATGAATTCCTAATTAAAATAACCGTTTGCCTCAAGCCTCTAGAGTTGAAGGTTGCACTAACTGCACGTATGAAATATCCAACTATCTATGTTGAGATATTGAAAATTAACTACAGATATTGTAACACCATTATTTAACTTAAATTCCATTAAGCGTCCTTTGAGTATGCAAAATCTTTCTTTGAGATGTGGTAACCCCTTTAACTGATCAGGAAATAAACCTTTATTATCGAGTTGTTATCCCACCTTGACAGGCCTAAAGCACAGGCTACATATCGGAATCCCCTGGGCAGCTTATAAAACTCCTCATGCCCAGGCTGCACCTCAGACCAGTTCAGTCTCTGGGGATGGGCTGCAAGCATCAGTGTTTGTTAAAGCTCCCCAGGATTACAAAGTGCGGTGAAGTTTGTGAACCCTTGTAATAAGAGAATGGGAGGAGGGATGGCTGTTTGCCAAGCAGAACCAGGAACGAGGAAGGATATTGGTAAACAAAATTTATCCATAATTGACTTTTCATGAATCACAGTCCTACTGAGACCCAGCCTTTTCTCATGAGACTTTGGCTACGACGATGAGAAAAAGTCTCCTCCTAATTTACCAGACTCTTGACTAGAAGCGCATGAAATTTTGGAAAAGAGACAAGTCACTTTCAAAAGACCCCAGCCTGCACGTGACCCTACCTCTGGACTCCATAGCAATGGCAGGTGGTGGTCATTCCTGGAGTAACTCTTTATTTCTTAAAAGAGCATTTGCATAATGAACCTACGGCAATCTGGAAGACAAACTGGGGTAAACAGAGAATTTGTTGATTTTAGATGGCTGAATACTATCCGTGCGGAGCAATTAAAAGGACAACTGTCAGAATCAAGTAAGAGAAAGGAACTAAGGGAAGTCTCATGTTACTAGACCTTGTTTGATCAATGTGTTTTCATCTTGCATATGATTAATAAAATAAGTCTGGGAGTTAGGATCAACCTTTGTTTACTCACTAGAGAATAACTTGAAGCTAGGATTGTCCAGGCTGCTTTTTTTCCACTTGGAAGTTTGGATACAATACAAGGAAGCCTGAATTCCAAACTGTTTCTCCCAAAGAGTGTCTTTCTGAGCTGCTA
>NW_016826772.1:0-1040 GCF_001698545.2 Rhinopithecus bieti
CGTCTCAAAAAAAAAAAAAAAAAAAAAAATGACAAGTATACATTTGTGCTGTGTGTACTTTGTGTGACTTCCTGTGTCTTCTAATGCAATTTCTGAAGAGAAAACTCTGTAATATGTTCTGCAGAGTGCGATACATGTTGAGGCTCATTTATACATATTTTAAAACAGTAATTTTCAGAATAGCCAAGTCAATTCATGTAACATCCTAGCTAGACACCAGTGGGGACATTCTCCTTAAGTGAACCACATACACAGAGAGAGAGAGTTCTGTAACCAGAGCACACTGGCTAATTCTTCATAGGATGCCAAATCACTCTCCTTGGGCTTCTTGTAACACCCACTACAGTTATGATTCTGGGACCGTTTCCATTGCAAATCCCCTCTTTCCACACCCCTTTAAAAGGCAGCTGTGATATTTGGCTTCTAACCAAGGCCTGCCGCATCCACAATTCTCTAAATTTTATTTATATTTCATGTGCAGTGTGTTTGAACCCTCCCTTCTCCAGGTGCCAGATGCTGGTTTGGACACAGTCCAATGGAAAGTGCTTTCCTATAAAATAAGAAAAGTAAAAAACGGAACAAAACTCCTCTTTATATCAGACTTGTACCAAGTATACCAAAGTTAATACTCTAATATTTGCAATATTTGCAGTCCTCCAAATTCCCTCTTCACCGGCTTCCGTACCAGATACCTTGCCCTTTGGGCTGCCATGGCATGTGAATGCTGATAAGACTGTTACATTTCTTTAGTTTTCTTTTCTTTTTTTTTTTTTTTTTTGAGATGGGGTTTTCCCTTGCGTCCGGGCTGGGGGGCAGGGTCCGGGTTTCCGCTCCCTGCAAGCTCCGCCTCCCGGGTTCCCGCCATTCTCCTGCCTCAGCCTCCCCAGTAGCTGGGACTACAGGCGCCGGCCACCTCGCCCGGCTAGTTTTTTTTGTATTTTTTTATTAGAGACGGGGTTTCACCGTGTTAGCCAGGATGGTCTCGATCTCCTGACCTCGTGATCCGCCCGTCTCGGCCTCCCAAAGTGCTGGGATGACAG
>NW_016826772.1:4722-7576 GCF_001698545.2 Rhinopithecus bieti
CCCGCCGTCCCCTCCTCTGCCCTTCCCGCTCCGCGCTGAGCCCGCACCCCCATCCCAGGACCCCTCTCTGGCTCCGGTGCTGCGCTGCGCCCGGCCTGGAAAGTTGGACCCGCCTCGGCCCCTGGGACCCCAGCTCGAGCCCCTCCGTCCTTACGCGCTGGGAGCCTCGGGTGGGGGCGGCTGCGCTCTGGAATCCCGGTTCTGCGACCCCTTCGCCCCCGAGCGGAGGCGCCGGGAGGGGCCCCTTCCTGCTTCCGCCGCCGACCCCCGTGGATTCCCACAGTGGGGAGGGGAGGGGAGGGGAGGGGAGGAGAGGGCGCGCGCCCCCCCGCCTGTGGTGCCCAAACCAGCACGTTTCCTTTCTTTCCGGGAGAAACCTGCCTTCCCCTGGGTGCCGAGGCCGAGGTCAGGAGAGGCGGCCGGTGACCGTGGCCGTGGCTGTGGCCGAGAAGGGCGCTCACGGTTCCGTCTCCCCCGCCCCAGGCCGAGTTCGCGGCCACCGGGGAGCTCTGCATTGTCTGGTGGTCCAGCCTCCTCCCCAGACGCCTCCCGGGCGCGGGAACAGCCCGGGCCGTGCAGAGCTCAGCTGCGTGGTGGCCCCTGTGGTCCCGGCGATCTTCGAATTAAGGACTGAGCTGACCCCGTCGATGCACATTGACTGGAAGGAGGATTTGGGGAAATGGATACTTTGCTGTCAACTTCTCGTGCCTCCCCGTTTGCTGCCGAGATGAGTTTCGGTTTCTGAGTGTGTCCCTTGGGTGAGGATGTCTGTCTCTGTTACAATAGAGCACATCCAGGACATTTTCTAATGAATGGAGTCAGAAAAAGTTTTGGAGCGCTGTTGCTTCGTGAGTGGATCTGATGCAACGTGTGAATCCAGCCCCCTTCCCTTTTTGAGGAAAGCCTACTTCTGGAGTAGACAGAAGGGCTATTCTGGGGGCGTTTAGTTTCCTCTGGGGAGCATGGCGAGGCGTGCCACGTGTTCCTTTTATATGTACAGAATGTTGTTGAGAAGCATGATTTAGGTTCAGTGGGAGCAAAAGGCTTATACTGTGACCCCAAATGTCTTGAGTAAATCATCCATCCCAAAGCACTGTGAGGTTGCGATTTGGGATTTAAAGTATGAAATACAGTTGATGCGATGCAGTTTGTAAATTTAACATTTGGAAAACATAGGTTCACTAACCACTCAGAGGCAAGAGTTGTCATTTTACCGCTTTTAGGTTATTTTGCCCATTTTGATTGACATGCTTGATATAGTATGAATATGCATGGCCAGTACTTTTTGATTGAAAATACAAGAATCCTTTGTTTTCCTTGGTGGTGGTTTTTGTGATACGTTCTTGGAGAAATAATGTTCAGAAAGTGATTTACCAAAAAAGATGTTCATTGTTATGGCAAGTTTCTGTTGTAATAATGTCCTTATCTGGCAATACAAATGATTTCTAGCTTTTGAAGACATAGAATTATGGTAAAATGTTACCGGCTTAACAGCCTATTGTTGTGTTTTTTACTGAAGAGGAAATACATTTTTTGGATAGTAAAAATATGGGGCAAACAGATGTTTTGCAAATGCTTGGAGCTTTTTCTGAGAAAGGAGAATATTGGATAGGACACGGGCCATGGGTGGCTCTCTATACCCTGGACAGGCTCTTTGAGTGACAAAAAGTATTCTGCGGCCCTAGCCTGGACCTGCTGATTCCTCCGAACCTGGATGACACAGGGCAGACTCTCATTTGAAAATACAGTTCAGAGTGCTGGACATGCCCAAACCCTGGTGCGTTAGCATCTTAAACATTTGTTTTTTTGCCCAGAGTTTTTCTGACTTACATCCTATACTTCATTCTCTAAAACCAGTCCAGTTTTCAAGGAGGTAGTTTCTGCCCTTGGTCGTGAACAAACCACTCAAGATCTGACCCCAGAAACGTTCTTATTCTCAGGGATGTATACCAGGTAAAAAGACTCCAGCTGTCCTTCTTATGGAAAACATACTCTTGGAAATTACAAAAGCTATGTACTGACTTTAAAAGGAATTATTGCCGGGCCTGGTGGCTCACGCCTGTTAACCCAGCACTTTGGGAGACCCAGGCTGGCGGATCACCTGAGGTCGGGAGTTTGAGACCAGGCTGACCAACATGGAGAAACCCCGTCTCTACTAAAAATACAAAATTAGCCGGGCGTGGTGGCTCCTGCCTGTAATCCCAGCCACTAGGGAGGCTGAGGCAGGAGAATCGCTTGAACCCGGGAGGTGGAGGTTGTGGTGAGCCGAGTTCGTGCCATTGCACCCCAGCCTGAGCAAGAAAAAAAGGAATTATTTTCCCTCTTGAAACCAAAGAGATGTGGAACAAATGCCTTTTCTGTAACTGAGTTTTTGTCTCCTTTGAAGTTAGGGTGCTCAGAAGCCTGTGAGCTAATGATGCTAATTTCACCATCAGAACAAGTGAAGAGCCAGAGTTCTGCCAGCTGAGGGTACTGGATGGGTGAACACGTCTTCTTGATGGACCCTGTCCACGTCGTTTCACCAACTATAAAAATAGACCTAGAGAAGGGAATTTTGTTTTACAGTGAAGGGAAACCGAAGTTCCAGATTGCTAATTTTTTTTAAAGTTCTCATTAACGTTTGTTCTTTAAACCCATGCATATACTTCTTTCCGTTGGGATAACAAAGGGTATGGTTCTGATTAGTTATTGGCTGGCATTTCTCTAAAGAAAATTGAAAAATTGTGGTGGGGAAAGAAAATGCTGTGTGGTATTTCTTTTTTTCTTTTATTAATTTCTCCTTTATATAGTAAAAAAGCCAGGGGATGACCATATATGTTAAGCCTGCATTTTGCCTGGTTCCTCTCACCTTGAC
>NW_016826772.1:10973-13250 GCF_001698545.2 Rhinopithecus bieti
ATTTTTTAGTAGAGACGGGGTTTCACCGTGTTAGCCAGGATGGTCTCGATCTCCTGACCTCGTGATCCGCCCGTCTCGGTCTCCCAAAGTGCTGGGATTACAGGCTTGAGCCACCGCGCCCGGCCACCCTTGTAACTTAAAGATGATCAGGCACTCTTCTTGAGAGAAATTACGTACAAAGCAATCGTTTTGTGGTTTCCCAAAGCTGTTAGGTGTGTCTTCCGCTGACCTGTGTGCTTCACTCTGGGCCGCGTAGAGGTTGAAAGACTGCTGTTTCGCGTGGGAAATGGAGGGTACCCGTCTCTGGAGCCGCAGAAACCCCACCTCTAGCATGGGCCTGCCTCCCGTCCCAGCTCTGGAATGCTGCAAGATAGGTTTGCTCAGACATGTAGGCATTGCAGGTTTACTACTCATCTCCCGGTGAGCAGCTCGGGCCTGCCTCTGAGTAGCCATCCACAGCTCTTGCTAATCGATTTGTCTTCTGATCCAGGTTGGAATGTGAGCCAGAGCACAGAGGCAAGCCCTGGAAGTTAGGGTCACTGATTTTATTCTACTTTTTAAACAACTCCTACCTTTTGTTGGGAAGGCTTGTCGTCATGTGTGCACACGTTGGAGAAAGCAGGCTTTGTGCACAGCTGGGGTCAGGGCTGAACAAGCTCCTTGGGGATCTTCCTTCCTTTTTGCTGACAGGGATCAGGGTTCCAGGGCTCCAGCTCCTGCCATCCTGAACTAGGTGGGATCCTTCCTGCCTGATTTCATTTTGGCCAGGAGAGCACAGGCTTGGCATAGGATGTGTTTTCTTTTCTTTTTTTCTTTTCAGACGGAGTCTCGCTCTGCCAGGCTGGAGTGCAGTGATGCAATCTCAGCTCACCGCAACCTCCGCCTCCCAGGTTCAAGTGATTCTCCTGCCTCAGCCTCCCGAGTAGCTGGGATTACAGGCGCCCGCCACCACGCCCGGCTAATTTTATTTGTTTATTTTTTGAGATGGAGTTTTGCTCTTGTTGCTCAGGCTGGAGTACGATGGCACCATCTTAGCTCACTGCAACCTCCACCTCCTGGGTTCAAGTGATTCTCCTGCCTCAGCCTCCTCACTAGCTGGGAATACAGGTGCCCACCTCCATGCCTGGCTAATTTTGTGTTTTTAGTAGAGACAGGGTTTCTCCATGTTGGTCAGGCTGGTCTCCAACTCCCGATCTCAGGTAATCCGCCTGCCTTGGCCTCCCACAGTGCTGGGATTACAGGCGTGAGCCACCGTGCCTGGCCAATTTTTGTATTTTTATTGGAGACAGGGTTTCACCATGTTGGTCAGGCTGGTGTTGAACTCCTGACCTCAGCTGACCCGCCCGCCTTGGCCTCCAAAGTGCTGGGATTACAGATGTGAGCCAACGTGCCCGGTCTGTTTTTGTTTCTTAATGAGTGTTTTAAAGAAGACTTAAATGAGCAAATGGATGTCCCAGCTGGGCGAATCCCAGCAGCCTCTTGTGCAACTGGTTTGCCCTGTGATGCTGTGCTCAAAAATAGGAAGAACCTTGACTCTCCATTTTGGAAATGTCAAATATCTGAGCCCATTAAAAGAGGCTCGGCCTGGTGCAGTGGCTCACGCCTGTAATCCCAGCACTGTGGGAAGCCGAGGTGGGCAGATCACCTGAGGTTGGGAGTTCGAGAACCGCCTGACCAACATGGAGAAACCCTGTCTCTACTGAAAATACAAAAGTAGCCAGGTGTGGTGGTGCATGCCTGTAATCCCAGCTACTCAGGAGACTGAGGCAGGCGAATCACTTGAACCCGGCAGGCGGAGGTTGTGTTGAGCTGAGATCACACCACTGCACTCCAGTCTGGGGAACAAGAGCGAAACTCCATCTCAAAAAAAAAAAAAAAGCGTCTCTTATCTGCAGACCTGTCATGCCACACTTTAATATTTCATCGTTTGCATTTCTCTAGCATCGTTCTTCCAAAGAACTCAGAATGCATGCATATTACATCTTCCAGCAGCTAGGAATCAGTAGATATTCACTGTTTGTATTTTCAAAGTATGTTAGAGTTGGAGAATTGAAGCAAAGAGAACCGATTATTAGATCAGGGTCACAGTGTCGGATGAAAGAGCTTGGCTGAACTCCCTTAAATTCAACTTGGTCCTTTCTGTTCATGAAATTGTACCTTAAAAAATATTGACATCAAACGTTCTGCATGGAGGAGGAGGAGCTGCAAGCTCTCTTCAGATGGCTTTTTCTTCCTCTAGGTGTGCAGGGACCGCTCTGAAATAAGATAGAGGTAGTT
>NW_016826773.1:0-313 GCF_001698545.2 Rhinopithecus bieti
ACCAAACACCGCATATTCTCACTCATAGGTGGGAACTGAACAATGAGATCACTTGGACTCGAGAAGGGGAACATCACACACCGGGGCCTATCATGGAGAGGGGGAAGGGGGGAGGGATTGCACTGGGGGTTATACCTGATATAAATGATGAGTTGACGGGTGCTGATGAGTTGATGGGTGCAGCACACCAACATGGCACAAGTATACATATGTAACAAACCTGCACGTTATGCACATGTAACCTAGAACTTAAAGTATAATAATAAAAATTAAAAAAAAAAAATACAATGAGAATTTACCCCAAATCTAAGTT
>NW_016826774.1:0-6472 GCF_001698545.2 Rhinopithecus bieti
TTCCTGTGCCCTTCCTACAGGGGACATTATGAAATATCTCTGTACCCATCACCCATGTATTTTGACTCTCTTCTGCATGGATTGTGCTCACAGGGGGATTGGGACATATTTGGGCTCAGCACTCAGCTGATGTGATGCTTCTCTCTTTTTTTTTTTTTGAGATGGAGTCTTGCTCCATCACCCAGGCTAGAATGCAGTAGCACCATCTCAGCTCACTGCAATCTCCGCTCCTAGGTTCAAGTAATTCTTCTGTCTCAGCCTCCTGAGTGGCTGGGACTACAGGTTCCTGCCACCACACTTGGTATATTTTGTATTTTTAGTAGAGACAGGGCTTCACCTTGTTGGTCAGGCTGATTTCAAACTCATGATCTCAAGCAATCCACTTTCCTCAGCCTCCCAAAGTGCTGTGATTGCAGGCGTGAGCCACCGTGCCCAGCCAACGCTTCTCTTTTTCCTATGTTCTGCTCACACAAAAGATAGTGGCCCAGGGCAAAGGTGATGTGAGTCTCCTGCCTGCACCCTGCTGACAGGGAGCATTGTGAAATATCTCTGGGCCCATCAACTATTTGATGTGAGTCTCCTCTGTTACCTGGGCTTTGCCTATGGAAGACATTGTGACATATCACTGGGTCCAGCACCCAGGTGGTTTGATTTGCCTCTTCTGACAGGGCCATGCCAACAGATAAATAGTAACTTATCACAGGGTCCAGCACACAGGTGCTGTGGCTCTTCTGCCTGGTCCCTGCTCACAGGTGTCATGGATACATATCTTTGGTCCCAACATGGAGATGATATGACTCTTTACTTTATTCTGGGACCTGTACACAGTGGGGATTGTGACATATCGCTAGGCCCAGCACTTATGTGGTGTGACTCTCCTCTTATGCATAGGCCCTGCCCATTGGAGTGATTGTGACATGTACCTGGGTGCAGCCCCTAGGTTATGTGACTCTCCTCTTTTCCATGATCCCTATCCATAGCATGCATTGTGATATATGTCAGTTTTCTCACCTAGGTTATGTGACTTTCTTGTCTTTGCTCTTCCATCAGGGGGCATTGTGACATATTGCTAGTTCCATTATCTGGGTGATTTGACTCTCCTCACTTGCCTGTGCACCACCCAAAAGGGACATTGTGACAAACCCCTGAACCAATTTTCTACATAACGTGCCTCTTCTCTGTTGCAGGAGACATACCCAAAAAAGGGATTGTGGCATATCTCTGAGCCCAGCACCCAAATGTTGTGAGTCTCCTGCTTGGGCTGTGCCTAGAGAAAATGTAATGTGTCACCGGGCCCTGCATGCAAGTGATCTGATTCTCCAGCCTGGGCCTTGCCCATTGGGGAGATTGAGACATATTCTAGGTGAAGAATTCAGGTGATGTTACACTCATTTCTCATTTCTTAGCCTTTCCCACAAGTAAGATTGTGAAATATAATGTGGTGCAGCAGACAGATGAGATTTTTATTATTGTATGCATTCCCAGACAACAGTTACTATTGTCACTGTAACACATGGACAAAGACCACTGTTGAGGTCCTGAGTCTCATGAGTGAATACAGTCAACAGCTGCCGGGCATGGTGGAGGGTGCCTGTAACCCCAGGTACTCAGGAGGCTGACACAGAGAATTGCTTAAACCCAGCAGGCAGAGGTTTGACCATATGTGGAGAACCAAGGAACATAATGAAGCTGGTTGTCCTAAGTTCAGTGGACAAAGTAATGATAGAAAATGATGAACTCAGGGGTTCTATCTTTTGGCTTCAGAAGTAGTTACTGAGCCTCAAATCTGCTAAGAGTGCCCTGAGTGCATGTCTCATCTCCTGTAGGGAAAGAACTGAAATTGTGGAAAAACACACACAAACTCTTATTATGCTAGTGGCTGACCTGCAACGAAAGATGTATGCACAGCCTCACCAGTTGTCTACTGTTGAAGTGAGGGCATTGATTGGAAAGAATGGGACTCTGCCACTTGGAATGGGGACGTTCGGGAGGACCCTGATGAAGCTAGGGGCACTGAGTTTGTAAACTCTGATGAGACTTTTTTGTCAGAAGAAACAGCTTCCCCATCCCCAGTAGTGGCAACATCCCCTTTCTGATCCATGCTGCCATCAGCCTTTCCACCTTTATCTGAAATAAACCCTACACTGCCTGAGGCAACAGTGACGGCCTTCCCTGAGGCAGTTGCCAGGCAAAATAATGTTGATTCTTCTCAGGAGCCACCCTCAACACCCCTGTTTGCTTCTAGGCATGTAAGTAGACTTAGGTCCCAGTGGACCCCTACAGGTGAAGTTGAGAGTGTGCCCCATGAGGAGGTACACTACACTCAGAAAGAACTGATTGAGTTTTCTTTTTCTTTTTCTTTTTTGAGACGGAGTCTCGCTCTGTCATCCAGGCTGGAGTGCAGTGGCCAGATCTCAGCTCACTGCAAGCTCCGCCTCCCGGGTTTACACCATTCTCCTGCCTCAGCCTCCCGGGTAGCTGGGACCACAGGTGCCACGACCTCGCCCGGCTCGTTTTTTGTAGTTTTTAGTAGAGACGGGGTTTCACCGTGTTAGCCAAGATGGTCTCGATCTCCTGACTTCGTGATCCGCCCACCTCGGCCTTCCAAAGTGCTGGGATTACAGGCTTGAGCCACCATGCCCGGCCTAAAGCCTATTTAAGAGACAAGAATTACATTAGCTGCTCTGCCTATGGAGCAGCCATTTTTTTGGTTTGTTTCTTTACTTCTCTAATCAACTTGCTTTTGTTTTACTGCATGGACTCACCCTGACTTCTTGGGGTCTGGATCAAAAGCCCTTTTCAGTAACAGCTTTCTGGCAAACTATAAAGGGATCGTACTGAGGAGAAAACTTAACTGAAGGAAATAAACTGCAGCACTAATTAGCCAACTTTGGGTAATTAGTGGGGTACACTTTACCAGGATCAAAAATGGGATTGGGTTAGAGGCCCAACATAGAAGAGTTACAGTCTCTCCTAAGACATACTGGGTTAAAGACCTCTCTTAATAAAAAGCTTGAGGCCCAAGTTAGGAAGGTTCGAGTCCTTTCTAAGATTTAGGGTGTTGGCTGGGCATGGTGGTTCACATCTTTAATCCCAGCACTTTGGGAAGTCGAGGCAGGTGGATCACCTGAGGTCAGGAGTTCGAGACCAGCCTGACCAACATGGAGAAACCCGTCTCTACTAAAAATACAAAAACTAGCTGGGCGTGGTGACACATGCCTGTAATCCTAGCTACTCGAGAGGCTGAGGTGGGAGAATCACTTGAACATGGGAAGCAGAGATCACTTAAATGCAGTTAACCAAGATCATGCCATTGCACTCCAGTCTGGGCAACAAGAGGGAAACTCTGGCTCAAAAAAAAAAAATTTTAGGGGGCTAGAGGCCCCTCTTAGTAATGTCACTCTTGGTTAAAAATAGATGAGGCAGGCCAGGCGCGGTGGCTCATGCTTGTAATCCCAGCTACTCAGGAGGCTGAGGCAGGAGAATGTCTTGAACCTGGGAGGCGGAGGTTGCAGTGAGCCAAGCTCGCGCCACTGCACTCTTTAGATTAATTTTCCCTGTGCTCTTTGCTGACAGTTGTGTGTGACACGATTAGGCATGTACAGGATCATGAGACATGGGGAGCTTCTATTCTCAAAAGGGGAAACTTGAGAGCTAATGAAATTGCTGGAAAAGATCCCTTCATGACTAAGTCGCTGGCTGAATTTCTCAGTGTCGCTGCAATGGGTGGGTCTTTCACTGGCATCCCTGAGCTCCTCCCTTTCCCCAACCTGCCTCAGGCAATGCTTTTCTTTCCTTCTATCCTCTTTTTTTCTTATCTTTTCTGTTATTCAGGGCAGCTGTCCTTTGTTTTTTTGTTTGTTTTGAGACAGAGTTTCCCTGTTGTTGCCCAGGCTGGAGTGCAATGGGGCAATCTCGGCTCACCGCAAACTCCACCTCCCAGATTCAAGCGATTCTCCTGACTTAGCTTCCCTAGTAGCTGGGATTACAGGAATTTGCCACCACACTCAGCTAATTTTTGTATTTTTAGTAAAGACAGGTTTTACCCATGTTGGCCAGGCTGGTCTCGAACTCCTGGGGACTTAAAGTGGATCTGTCCATCCCTTGCCTCCAAAGTGGCTGGGATTACAGGCATGAGCCATCGCACCCGGCCGTGTGTGTGGATATTTATATTAAAGGAGTTCTGGGATAATGACTAAAATAATTAAATATTTATAAAAAAATAAGTATTATTAATATAAATATTTTATTAAAAAATAATAAATGCTTAAAGTCTAACTTTTTTTCAGAAAAGGAATAAACGTTCATGTGACATAAGTAATCTTTGGAAAATAAAAGCAGTTTTACATGCAAGATGTGTAAGAAAAGTAGAATGTGCTTTTGGTAAACGATTATATGATGGCATAAAAATGTTAAGTTTTTTGGCCTAGTTTAGAGGACTAAAGAGTTGTTTTAAGTTAGGATTGAGCTGAAGATTTGAGCAAGTTGTGGAAGGTTTGTAAAAAATTAATCTTGTAAAAAAAATTCTGTGTGTGAACATATTGGCTAAAGTTTAAGACATATTATTCAGTTTTTTTGTTTGTTTGTTTGAGACGGAGTTTCATTCTTGTTGCCCAGACTGGAGTGCAGTGGTGCAATCTTGGCTTACCACAACCTCCGCCTCCCAGGTTCAAGTAATTCTCCTGCCTCAGCCTCCCTAGTTGCTGGGATTACAGGCATGGGCCACCATGCCTGGCTAATTTTGTATTTTTAGTAGAGATGGGATTTCTCCATATTGGTCAGCCTGGTCTCGAACTCCTGACCTGACGTAATCCACCCGTCTCAGCCTCCCAAAGTGCTGGGCTTATAGGCGTGAGCCACCGCACCTGGCCTGTATTCAGTTTTTTTTTTTTTTTTTTAAATTAAACATTGGAATTTAAGTACAACAGGTGTTTTGTTTTGTTTTGTTTTGTTTTGTTTTGTTTTTAAAGCATGGATCTGTTCCTTAACAAAAATTGTAGAGAGTTATTAAAAGTTTATGAGAATCGGCCGGGCTCGGTGGCTCAAGCCTGTAATCCCAGCACTTTGGGAGGCCGAGACAGGCGGATCACGAGGTCAGGAGATCGAGACCATCCTGGCTAACACGGTGAAACCCCGTCTCTACTAAAACACAAGAAACTAGCCGGGCGAGGTGGCGGGCGCCTGTAGTCCCAGCTACTCGGGAGGCTGAGGCAGGAGAATGGTGTAAACCCGGGAGGTGGAGCTTGCAGTGAGCTGAGATCCGGCCACAGCACTCCAGCCTGGGAGACAGAGCGAGACTCCGTCTCAAAAAAAAGAAAAAAAGTTTATGAGAATCTTCCCTTACGGTCAAACTGATTAAGATTGGATAAATCTGTATATAAGAATTTTATTTTATTTTATTATTTTTTTTTTTTTGAGACAGAGTCTCATTCTGTCGCCCAGGCTGGAGTGCAGTGGCTTCATCTCGGCTCACTGCAAGCTCTGCCTCACAGGTTCACCCCATTCTCCTGTTTCAGCCTCCCGAGTAGCTGGGACTACAAGTGCCCGCCACCACACCTGGCTAATTTTTTGTATTTTTAGTAGAGATGGGGTTTCACCATGTTAGCCAGATGTTCTCGATCTCCTGACCTCGTGATCCGCCTGTCTCAGCCTCCCAAAGTGCTGGGATTACAGACGTGAGCCACAGCGCCCCGCCAAGATTTTATTAAAAACTTGTTTTGGCTGGGTGCAGTGGCAGAGGGAAGCTCAGGAGGGAGGCTTGGGAGGCTGAGGCAGGAGAATTGCTTGAGCCCCGGAAGTGGAGGTTTCAGTGAGCTGAGATCTAGCCACTGCACTCCCAGCCTGGGTGACAAAAAGCAAAACTCCATCTCAAAAAGAAAAAAAAACTAGGTTTGACCCCAATAGTACACTCATTCAAAGGTGAAATGTAGGCTTTCTCTTTTAAACAAGATTTTATATTATATTTTGAAAATGAAAATTTTGTGTGCCTTTTGAATAAACTACAAGAAAAACAAGACAGGAGACAAATGGTTTTTCTTTTTGTTGGTGGTGTTTTTGTTTGTTTGTTTTTTGTTTGTTTGTTTTTGTCGTTGTTTGTTTGTTTTTGAGACGGACTCTAGCTCCATCGCCCAGGCTGAAGTTCAGTGGTCTGATCTTGGCTCACTGCAATGTCTGCCTCCTGGGTTAAAGCAATTTTCCTGCCTCAGCCTCCTGAGTAGCTGGAATTAGAGGCAAGTACCACCACACACAGCTAATTTTTCTATTTTTAATAGAAACAAGGTTTTGGGTCAGGCGGGTGGTCCACGCCTATAATCCCAGCACTTTGGGAGGCCAAGGTGGGCAAATCACGAGGTCAGGAGTTCGAGACCAGCCTGACCAACATGTAGAAACCCCGTCTCTACTAAAAATTAGCTGGGCGTGGTGGCATGCATCTGTAATCTCAGCTACTTGGGAGGCTGAGGCAGGAGAATTG
>NW_016826774.1:10612-13740 GCF_001698545.2 Rhinopithecus bieti
AAAAAAAAAAAAAAAAATTCCGGATCAGTATTCTAATTCTGAACACATATTGGAATCAAGTAGCAAACCCATATCAACTTCGTTCCAACACTTGCCCTTATTTAGTTTAAGTGGGATAATTTTACTTACTTTGCTTTACTGTTGTGGATTATATTGTTATTGTGCTCTTTGTGTAGAAATGCAGCATAAGCTTGCTCAATGTTTTCTTAAATAGAACAACTTTGCAGATATCATCTTTTGTTAAGAACTCAAGAGTTATAAATGGCCCTTGTCATACTGATGCTTTCTCACCTGGCCGGGCATGGTGGCTCACACTTGTAATCCTAGCACTTTGGGAGGCCAAGACAAGTGGATCACCTGAGGTCAGGAGTTCAAGACCAGCTTGGTCAACATGGTGAAACCCTGTCTCTACTAAAA
This sequence comes from Rhinopithecus bieti, assembly GCF_001698545.2. NCBI lineage: Eukaryota > Metazoa > Chordata > Mammalia > Primates > Cercopithecidae > Rhinopithecus > Rhinopithecus bieti. The sequence continues at coordinate 11,030 of NW_016826774.1, forward strand.
ATACAAAAATTAGCCAGTCATGGTGGCAGGTAAAGTTTCTCACAAAGCTGAGGCAAGAGAATCGTTTGAACCCGCGAAGCAGAAGCTGCAGTGAGCCAAGATCATGCCACTGTATTCCAGCCTAGGCAACAGAGTGAGACTCTGTCTCAAAAAAAAAAAAAGAAAGAAAAAGAAGAGTCAAATCACCTCGGTGCTGGGCCCAGAGGTACTTCATAACCCCTCACTGGGCACAGCCAAAGCAGTAGAAAAATTTACATAACCTAGGTGCTGGGTATGGTAGTATGTCCCAATATCCCTTGAAAGAAGGGTGAGCCAGAGAGTAATATCACCCATGTGAGGGACCAAACGGTATGTTACAATGCCTTCTGTAGGCAGAGGACAGGGTGGAGGATTACATCACCTGTGTGCTGGCCTCAGCAATATGTTACAATGGCCCATGTGGGCAAAACACAGGCAGGAGAGTCACATAACCTAAGTGCGAGGAGCCACAATATGTCAAAGTTGTCTCTATGGGCAGAACCAAGACATTGACTAAGTGCTGGGTGCAGCAAGATGTCACTACCCGGTCTGTGGGCTGAGCCCAGGCAGGAGCATAAAATTTCTCAAGTGCTAGGCTGAGGTATATGTCACAATCACAGCGCAGGAAAGTCCAGAGATGAGATTAACCATCCTGAACATGTCTTGGTTCTAGGTATGAGAGGCACCACCTCCTGTGTGTTGGGTCTAAGTATATAACTCACAATCTCAACAGTTTGCTGAATCCATCCATAAGAGCCTCAATCCCTCCCACAGACTGTGTCCCTTTAGTGGAGTCAAAGCCTCACAGATACACTGGATCTTGGTCTTAGAGTCACCAACCCACCTGTGAACCGAATCCATATATGAATTAATTTTCCAACTTCAGCTTTCTTTGGATGTGAGATTCAGAACCTCAACAGTCAGCTGTGTTCAGGTGGAAGAATGACAATATTTACTGCCAGCTGGGTATATATATGCATGAGTGTCATAATCTCACCTCTGTGCCATGCTCTGCTAGGACACCCCGTGTGTGTGTGTGTGTGCATGTGTGTGTATATATATATATTTTATATATATATAAGGTGTGTGTGTATATATATATACACATATATACACACATTAAAGTCACAGTATGCTCTGAGACCTTTGTGCATCTACAGACTCATGATCCTACCTGTGGCCCCAAACCCAGGAATAAGAGTCAACATCTCTCCATTGAATATGTCCAGGTAGAAAGGATCTAACTTGCCAGAATTAAAAATGAATCACCATCCCAACTGTAGCTGGATGTTCACATATGACAGTCACAATCCAAACTGTGGGCTGTGTCAATGTGTGAAATTCAGGACCTCCCCAGTGGGCTCTGTCCATCTGTGAGGGTGACAGTCTTAACAGTTGGTTGTTGTTTAGTGTGCCCTGTAATGACACTTTCTGTACCACTCAAGGGCTTTATATAATACGTAAAAGAATACTAGTCCTTTAGGACCTTAATACATAGAGAAGACCCATAATCTCTCCCATTTTCCTAAGTCTAGTTATGAGAGACAGTATCTCCTCTATTGGATGGTTTGAGGTATAAGAGCAATTCATGAACCTGTGAGCTGGACAAAATATATGTCACAATTCTACCTGTGGGTAGGAAGCAGCAGATTCACATCACGTAGGTTTTTCGCAAGCATATGTCACAATCTTTCCTGAGGTCAGAAACCAGGCAGAAGTCATATCACCCAGGTGCTCAGTCACAGATATATTACAGTCCCCTCTGAAAGCAGAGCACAGGCAGTGGAGTCATTTCACCTGGGTGCTGAGCCCAGTGATATGTCAGAATGCTCTCTGTGGGCACAGTCTTGGCAGGAGAGACACACCATCTGGTGACTGGGTCCGGCAATATATTGCAACATTTTCTGCGGGCAGGATGCAGGCAAAAGAGGAGAGTCACATCTCTTAGGTGATGGAGGAAGAGACATTTTACAAGGCTCCTCATGGGCAGGGCCCATGCAGGAGCCTCCCATCCTAAAGGAATGATGCCCAGCTATATGTAACAATACCCAAGATATGCAGAGCCCAAGGAAAACAGAAGAGTAGCATCACTTAGGTGCTGGTTTTATTGATGTGTCAAATTCCTCCATTTTGTCAGGGCCCAAGCAGAAGAGAAGAGTCATGTCACCTAGGTGATGAATGAACAGATATGTTATAATACCTCTGTAGGCAGGGCCAAAACAGATTTACATCACAAAAGTGTTTGGTCCAGGTAGGAGAGGAAAGTCACATCACCTAGGTGTTGAGCTCAGTGACATATCACAATCTGTCCTTGGGCAGAGACCAAGAAAAGGAAAGTCACTTCCCCTGGGTTCTAGGGCCAGCGAAATGTCACAGTGCCCTCTGTGAAAAGTGCTAAGGTAAAAGTATTGGCTCACATCACCTAGATGCTGAGTTCAGTGATGTGCCACAATTTCACCTGTAGGACCTAGGCAGAATGGTCAGATCACTCAGGTGCTGGGAAGAGCTGTATGATACAATCACACATGCAAGAAGGTCTAAGAATGAGATTAACGATCCCACATATGTCCTGGTTCAAGGTACGAGAGTCAATACCTACTGTATGTTGTGTCTAATTACATGAGTCACCATCTCAAAGGTGAACTGGATCTGTGGATTAAATCTTCAATCCCTCCCATGAACTGTATTCCCTT
>NW_016826775.1:0-3844 GCF_001698545.2 Rhinopithecus bieti
CCCAGGTAGGTGGAAGCTAGAGGTGGGATTTTCCCAAACCCTATCTGATTTTACAAAGTAAAATCTTTTCACTACGCATCATTCATCCTCATGCCTGAATTTTCCTTAGAATAATCTGCTCTTAAAAAATAAATAAATAAATATCTCAAAAAACAAACAAACTCAAATTTTGAAACATCGTGACAACCAATGAAGGAAAACAACATAAAGATAAATAATATACATTCCTTGCTTTTAAGGAGTCTGTAATCAAGTGGGAAAGTTGGACATGTTAAAAAGTAAAAACTAAATATGAAAAGGCACAGTTAATAAGTGAGAAAGCCAGAAACGAATCCCAGGATTGCCTCACTTCAAGATGATATAATCGAAGTAAAATAAAAGGGTTCTCAAACGCAATACAATGAATGGATGAGAGAATGAAGAAAGGAATGAATGAATTCATCCCTTAGAGCACATCTGTATCAGACATGATCCTAGCTGTGGGAGACTGAAACATACCTATGTTTTTGAGGAAGTGATAACTGTAGTGTTAAACAGGTGTGCACAGATACATATTTTTAGGGTCAGTTAAGAAAATGAGCTAGTTAGTGGGTTGCCTATGATCACATGATTTTCGAGGGTTAGAACTCAGCTTTGAACTCAGATATGACTCAAAAACCATCAGGTCTATAAAATTCCCAAGGGAATGGTGGAGTGAACAGTTATGTAAATATGACTTGGGGAGCATGGAAACTAGAATTAGAAAACAGGTGACAAAACATCATAGAAATGCGCAATGCTAGTAAATACATGCCAAAGTGGAGGATAAAGGCCAGTTGTAGATATCTTGGAAGGAAAGTGAAAGGCATTAGGTCTTGGGATTCTAATGAGGTATGAATATTTACTTTATGATTCACAGTATATTCTTCTAATTTAAGCAAATCCTTGTGTAGCACCTCAGCTCCCCCATTCCTAATGTGCAAAGTGTAGAAGAAAAAAAATAAACGATAGATCTCTACCTTAGAAGAATTTTTGGTCTAGTGAAGGATAAAGTAAAACAACTTACACAGGCAATTGCTGTGGGAAAGACAAAGGTGGCTTAAGTGATAAAAGAAACAGTTTTTTCAGGGAAAAGGAAAAGAAGGGTAATTCAGGTACACAAAACAGTAAAAACAAAAGCCAAAAGCTTGGATGTCTGTGAGTTGCTGGAGAAATAGCTAATTGTTCCGCCAACTTGTTTGTCCTCTAGCTTGCTGACTGAAATCCTAGAATATACTTCTCCCAGGCATGATATTTATAATACTGCAAAAAAGAAAATCTTAAAGTTGGTATTATTAAAGTCAGACTAGAAAAGTATACATGGATGGGATTAAATGAGGTAGGTGTTAATGCTTGAGACTATGGCACACTAATGAAAATTGGAGCTTAGAATTAGATTATGACATCTGGGGCCATTTAAAGAATAAGGCAGATTCCCCAGTTGAAACTGCTATGTATAGAGGTGTATAGGCTGCAAACCAGATTCCACAATGGACATATTGAAATAGCTTTCCTAATATTAGACAGTGATTGCCAAAAATCATCTCGTGATGTAGTCCAGAGTTTCTATCTTTTTAAAAAATTGAATAAGACTTTGAATAGACCCATACAAACATTATGACAGCATAAGTTTGATTCAAATTAATATTTTGGTATCACAGTCTTTTGATAAATTATTATGTAGTGATTTGGCATTCTGTGTAGAGCCAAATTAGGGTTCTTTTCTGATATTTGAAAGTCAGTACAATAGAGGTCGTGTATTTCTAATCTGAAGTAAAATCGTGAGGGGTGGCTAAGCAGCAGGCCAAGTGGGATAGAGCAACATAATGAGTGAGAAATGCATTACAGCCTGCTAGGAGAGGTTTATGATTGGAAATCATTAGTGGAAAGGAATGTTTTCCTGATTGAATGCTTTTAAAATGAGCAAAGTCTTAGAACTATTAGTAATGCAACTGTGGCCTTTACCAAGCTGTTGCTCTGAAATTGTCATGAGAGTGAGTAATGATATCTTGCAATTAGGACACTATTTAGAACTCTATTACCACACTACTCTGTGGTAGAAACTACTTCCAAACCATGTGGTGAATTCTTACCATATCTTGTTTTGAAATGTGAATAATATGTATTTTTATTTTTCTGTTGATTCCCTTAAGTGAGCCTTCTAAAGGATGAAATCTGCTTTCCAAACACATTTAGACTACAAATAAATGACGATGAATAAAGTTAATAAAATAGGGAGTCATTTCTCCTTTAGATGCAACTATCCTTTCTCAGATGCCTGCTAAGAGCTAGGAACTTTACTCAGATTTCCACATAAATGATATCATGTAATTATCATAATAACCTTGTGAAAAATGTTTAATTATTCTATTTTACCAATGATTAAACAGACGGTTGGAGAAGTAAAGTGATTAGTTTGCATCCACACAGGGATTAAACCAAAGGTGAACCTTATTCTCTTCCATATAAATATTTTCCTTAATATCTTCAGTAATGCCACCTTTTGAGATAATATTAAGAAATGAAGGGCAAATCATACAGTTAGGATATACCAATCAAGCAAAAGAATGAAAACACTTTTATTACATTTAGACAGTAGAAAGAGAAAATATTCATAATTCATTCATAGTACCTTCTTTAGGATTCATTGATAGATTGCTCCATAATACTAAAGTGTCAAATAGAATGATGTGGGATATGATGAGGTTTCTCTTCAAATAACCCGATCAATCTTTTATTCTTTAATTCATAGTAACCCCCCGCCACCTTTGTCCCTTTTTCTCCTTTTTTTTCCTTTTGCTTTTGTTAGATGCCCAGGCACTCCACAGTACCAGGCGTTATCAGTACCAGCTCACATTCCTTCCATTATTTGGAAAGAGGACTATAACTTTCTAGCTCATTACAGCCACCCCTTCCCCTTTCCTCTCTGCTTTCTTTTACGTGCCCACCTTATTTGAAAAAATCAAATGTTTAGCCAACCGGGATTAGTTTAGATTGTATGACCCAACTCCAGCCAATGGGGAAAGGGTACAGGGGCAGGACTTGCGTCAGGAATAAAGGCTCTCGTGCCCCTTTGTTCAGGTGTGCTCTCATGGCGACTGGCCAAGGAGCCACCTCTCAGCACAAAAGTAAAATTGCTTTGCTGAGAATCCTTTGTTCGAGTATTCAATTTCCTTAAGATTTTGAGCATTATTCCTAACAAATGACAAAAAGGTAATTATGAGGTATGGGCTGCAGGATGCCACATATGTGGTTTGGTAATCATGTTGTCAACATTTATCAAATATTAGTTAAATACCTCCTTGTGTCAGCTACAGAGTTGGCTTTTCAGTTCTTGGACCCATGTTATGTCAATGTATTATTTTTCTACAAAGGTCCTTTGAACCCTATATATCTGAGACAGTTCTCAGGCAATTAAGAAAGTTTATTTTGCCAAGGTTAAGGACACACTCAGGCCTGTGACACAGCCTCAGGATGTCCTGACGTAAAGTAGCCAAGGTGGCTGAAACACAGTTTCATTTTACACATTTTAGGGAGACAGGAAACATCGCTAAATACATGTAAGATTTCCATTGGTTCAGTCCGGAAAGGCAGAACAACTCAAAGCAGGGAGGGGGCTTCCAGGTCATAGGTAGATAAGAGACAAATAGTTGCATCCTTTTGAGTTTCTGATTAGCCTTTCACTGAATAGGCAATTTCCAGGAATAGTCATTTTCGCTTTAGTCTGGCTTAGTGAAACAATATTTCCTTGTCGTCAAATAGTGAGGGAGATATGTAGCTTTTTTATCTTAGTAGGTATTTTCTTTCTTTTTTTTTTTTTTTTTTT
>NW_016826775.1:3936-15563 GCF_001698545.2 Rhinopithecus bieti
TTTTTTTGGAATAGAATGGGAGGCAGGTTTGCCCTAAGCATTTCCGAGCTTGACTTTTCCATTTGGCTTAGTGATTTGGGAGTCCAGAGATTTATTTTCCTTTCACAGCCTGATAGTAAATATTCTAGACTTTGCAGCCTGTACTTCTCTGATGCATCCAATCAATTCTGCATTTGTTGTGAGACGCATCCATAGAAAATACTTCAACAAATAGGCATGGCTGTGTTTCCATAAACTTTATTTAAAAACACAGGCAGAGAACTGCTTATAGCCTATGTGCCATAAGTTAGAATAGTTGACCATTTCCTGCTTTATTTCATCACAGAATTAAAAAAGAAAAATCTCACTTATGGAAATAAACATTTTTTGAAAATCTACTCACTCACAGAAATGAGTGAGAATATTTAACATATTTACAAAAATAAAATAGGGTATTGAAGTATGAGTAAAAAATAGTAAACTACCATATTTGACTTGGAAATTTTGACAAAAGTTACAAAGTGTTTAACACAGAAAAGATTAGAAAATACATAAAGTTTACAATATCTGTTTAATTTGTAATTGTAGTTTTAATATTTTCTGTTTGGTTATCCCCAGATCTGGATACCATACCTTTCAACTGATTTTCCATAACATTAGGATAATCACAAGATGGGATATTGTTAAAGTCCATGTGTAAAAAAATGGAAAGCAACAGTTTAAAATTTTATTTTGCTATTCTACTATCTTGATATTTTTGGATAATATGTAATAAATCTTCTGTTAGACTTATATAAAGCCAAAAATAGAAGATCACATTTAAAACTAATTATCTTTGCTTATCTAGTAAGATTTATTCATCATTTTAGTTTCTTTTTATTTAAAAACATTTGGTTATTGATGGGGATTTGGGTGAAAAAAATACCTGTGATCAAATTAGTGTGGAAAGTTACTCTTGTATATGGTACATGGGCCATATACAGCCCTCTGCCTGTCTTTGTAAATAAAGTTTTATTGAAACACCACTATAACTGTTGAAGTATTATCTATGGTTGCTTCCCACAACAAATGCAGAACTGATTCGATGCGACAGAGATGTATGGGCTACAAAGTTTAAAATATTTACTATCTGGCCCTTATACATTAAAAAAAAAAAAAAAAAAGAATTTGCTAACCCCTGCTCTAAATGAAGTAATTTGCTTTATTGTTAGAAATCACAGAACTTCTACTTATCCATTGTAATTCTAAATTTCCAAGAAGATGATGTGTTTAATACATATTATTTTCCAAACTGTTTGATCATAGTACTGTTTTTGACTCAGCTGATACTATTCAGCACCTGGTATTAGTGTCCTATTGTATGATTTCAGATGTATTATTGAGTGATTGGAAAAGTCTAACACCTACATTCACACTTCACTGTAACTTCCAGACTAATGTAGCTAAAGACACAGAAACCTAAAAGCCACAAATTATCACAGTACAATATCTCTTGGTTCCCAGTCTTCCACTGAGTGTTACCCAGCTGTTGATGATGCTGTCTGAAACAGGTAGAGTCTTACCAGCTTGAAAAAAAGCTCACATAACTACTCAAGAAAAATGTGTAGAGCCTCTTTGCTTAGTATTTCCTATTAAGCGGATGTTTGCAAACAGTATGTTTTCCCTGGTGATGGCCAAAATGCAGTATCAGTGAGGTCACATCCCTACCTAGGAAGAAAAATGGAGTTTGTACCCAAAAGTACTTAAGAAGTACTTCTTTCTAGCTTCTCAACATCCTGGAAAGCCTGTTTTCCTACACCTGTGAAACACATGCTTTTTTAAACAATGGAGCTTTAAAGGCATACATCACCACTGTATCATTACCTGTCTGATATTTTGTTGCAGATGCACAATATTTCATTATTTAGAAATTTTTTTTATTCTTTCCTACTACTTCGTTAAAAGTAAGAAATCTAGAATGGTTGATAAATGTTAAAAAATACTTCTTTATATCTGTCAAAGCAATCATATATTTTATGTCATTTGACCTATCAAAGAAGTGAATTCCTTTAATTTGGTTCTTAAGTCATTGTTTCATGGGTATATTTGCATACCTAATGTTGAGTTAATAATCAAAGTCATACAAAATACAGACAAACAAGCAAACTAAAATCTTTGAGACAATGACAACAGAAACATCACTATTGTCAAATTCAACAAACTAGCAAAGACTATGAACACTGGAATTATCAGAAAAATATAAAATGAATGAGTATATTTAACATGTCTAGAGAAATAAAATAAGGTATTAAAGCATGAGTAAGAAATAAGAAACCATCATATTTAACTAGGAAAATTTGACAAAGCATAAAATAGATCTTTCTAGAAATTAAAATAAGTCACTTAAATTCAAACTTGGTGTCAGGTTAAAATAAAGCTTAATGTTGATTAAACAGCATGTTGAACATAAATGAAGAGAACTGGTAAACTTTATAGTGTATCTGAAATTACTCAGAATTTAGCACACAGAAACTAAGAGATGGAAAGTATGAATAAATGTCAAAAATAATGCATGACAGACTGAAAATGTTTAAAAGGCATCTGATCAAAATACTAGAGGGATGGAATAGAAAAAAAATGGAGAATGAGAAATTTTCAATGAGTTAATAGCTAAATGGTTTACACAATTGCTGAAAGAAATAAATCTTCAAACTAGGAATCCCCAACAAATCCAAAACAGGATGAATAAGATTAAGTCCAAATCTAAGCACAATATAGATAATCTTGAAAAACACTAAAACTAAGAACTAATATTAAAATCAGCCAGGTAAGTCTTATAGACCACCTAAAAAGGCTAACAATTAGAGTTAAAATGGCAACTGCAATGATGGGAGCCAGGAAATCGCCAATAATCACGTATTTAGAAAATATCTCTTATGTAGTAAGAGTGAATTCATTATTATTTTTATGCAAACAAAACCTTAGGATAATTTATTTTCAAAAATTAATCACATCTCTGGTTAGCTGTATTCCTAGGTATTTTATTCTATTTGTGTCAGTCGTGAGTGGGATTCCTTTCCTGATTTGGGCCTCAGCTTGGCTGTTGTTGTATAGGAATGCTAGTGATTGTTGTACATTGATTTTGTATCCTGAAACTGCTGAAATTGTTTATCAGCTGAATGAGCTAACCAGGGAGGTAAAAGATCTCTACAATAAGATTTACAAAACACTGCTCAAAGAAATCAGAGATGGAACAAACAAGTGGAAAAAACATCCCATTCTCATGGATAGAGAGAGTCATAGTATTAAAATGGCCATTCCTCCCAAAGCAATCTACAAATTCAGTGTTATTCCTATGAAACTACCAATGACATTCTTCACAGAACTGGAAAAAAATATTGTAAAATTCATATGGAACCAAAAAAGACCCCAAATAGCTCAGGCAATCCTAAGCAAAAAGACCAAAGCTGGAGGCATCACGTTACCTGACTTCGAACTATACCACAAGGCTACAGTAACCAAAACAGTATGTTACTGGTACAAAAACAGGCACATAGACCAATGGAACAGAAACAAGAGCCCAGAAATAACGCTGCACACCTATGACCATCTGATCATCTACAAAGCTGACAAAAACAAACAATGGGAAAAAGACTCCCTGTTCAATAAATGGTGTTGGGATAACTGGCTAGTCTTACACAGAAGAAATTGGACCCCTTCATTACATTATATACAAAAATCAACTCAAGATAAATTAAAGATTTAAGTGTAAAATCCAAAACTATAAAAACCCTGGAAGATAACCTAGGCAATACCATACTGAACATAGGAATGGGCAAAGATTTCATGATAAAGACACCAAAAGCAATGGCAGCAAAAGCAAAAATTGACAAATAGGATCTAATTAAATGCTTCTTACAGCAATATAAGCTATCAACATAGTAAATAGACAACTTAAAAAATGGGAGAAAAGTTTTGCAAACTATGCATCTGAAAAGGTCTAATATCCAGCATCTATAAGGAACTCAAGCAAATTTAAGGGAGGAACACAAATAATTTTATTCCACATGGAAAGTAATTCAGAGAACCCCCTGCTAGAAAGTAATTCAGAGAACCCCCTGCTATATGGGTGTCTCCCAGCATACACGGTATCAGCTCATGTGTCTTCAACCATTGTAGTACTACATATTCCTTCATTTAAATGACAGATTTCAAATAAATGATGATTGCACCGTAATTGTAAAGATAAGAAACAGAACCTGAAGTATCCCATGCTCATGGATAGAAAGAGTCATATCATTAAAATGGCCATACCTCCCAAAGCAATCTACAGATTCAAGACTACAATACTGAAGTACAGAATTTTGATTCTGTGTGACTGTTTAGAGTTTCTTAAAACAATTTTGAGGTTAATTTATATATGATAAATGCACTCAAAGGTCAACAAAAATGTGGGCAAAGGGCATGAACAGACACGTTTCAAAAGAAGACTTACATGTGGCCAAAAAACGTATGAAAAATATCTCAATATCACTCATCATTAGAGAAATGCAAATCAAAACCACGATGAGATACCATCTCATACAAGTCAGAATGGCTAGTATTCAAAAGTCAAAAATAACAGATACTGGTGAGGTTTATGGATAATAGGGAACACTTATATACTGTTGGTGGGAGTGTAAATTAGTTGAGCTCTTGTAGAAATCAGTGTGACAATTCTTCAAAAGGCTAAAAACAGAACTACTATTCAACCCAGCAATCCCATTACTGGGTATATACCTCTGGGTATATACCCAGTATATATGCTACATATACACCATGGAATACTAAGCAGCCATAAAACACAATGAGATCATGTCTTTTGTGGGAACAGGGATGGAGCTATAGACTGTTATCCTTAGCAAACGAATACAGGAACAGAAATCCAATACTGCATGTTCTCACTTATAAACAAGAGCTAAATGATGAGAACTCATGAAAACGAAGAACGGAACAGCAGACACTGGGGTCTACTTTGGGTGGAGGGTGGGAGGAGGGAGAGGAGCAGAAAAGATAACTATTGGGTACTGGCCTAAATATCTGGATAATGAAATAATCTGTACAACAAACCCCCATGACATGAGTTCGCCTATGTAACAAACTTTCACATGTACCCCTGCATCTAAAATAAAAGATAAGAAATAAATAAATAAAATGGAATAAAAATCCCTCAAACAATGAACAAATACTTTTAATCATACACACTTTCAGAGAATAAAAAATAATACACTTCAACTGATTTATTTAGGCTCATATAATGTTGATAACAAAACCAGACAAGGACATTATAACAGGAGATAGTTTTTATGCTGGTATTTGTCATAAACATGAATGCTAAAATCTTAAAAAATTGCAAACAACTCCACTCATATTCCCCCTGTGCCCCTCCCTTTCTCAGTTCTTTCCTCCCTACCTATATTCGCATATATATCACATATATTAATATTTATATGCATGTAGCATCATGGTAAGATTATATTTATTCCAAGAATGCAAGATTGCATTCATATTAGAAAAATGATTCATGTAATACATCAATTAAGATATTAAAATTGAAGCACCATATGATAATTTCAACAGATGCAGAAAAAGCTTTTGCTTAAAAATTTCAATTTCAACTTCATGAATTTCATAGTTCATGATGAAAATTTTAGCAAACAGAAAATAGAAGAGAACTCCTTTACTTGATAAAGTATATTGATGAAAATAAAACAAATGTCATACTGTAATAACATTCACTTTAAAATCTGGCATAAGACAAGAAGGAGTCTCATTAATATAGTTACTAGAGGCCTAAACCAGTGCAATTAGACAATAAAGAAAAATTTAAATAAATTAAATGAATATATTGGAAGGACAGTTATTAGGGTAGTGATTTAAGAGGATGAACTTTGGTGCCAAACTGCTTGGGTCCAAATCCTGCTTCTGGAACTTACTATCTATGGGTTCTTAGATATACTCTTTGTGTCTTAGTTTCCCCATGTGAAAAGTATGGCTAATAATAGTGCTAGTATGAGATGTAATTTACATCCAATTACTGACTTATAGTGGTTCATCTTATGATGATTTTACTTATTAAATTTTTCTTTTTGCTTCTATTCAAATCCTTTTTTTCTTCAACTTTATTATAAGTTCATGGGTACATGTGCAGGATGTGCAGGCTTGTTACATAGGTGAACATGTGCCATGGTATTTTGCTGTACAGATCATCCCATCACCTAGGTATTAAACCTGTCATCCATTAGTTAATTCTTCCTGATGCTCTCACTCCCCCACCCCTTCTACCCCAACAGACAGCCCCCCGCCAGTGTGTGTTTCTTCCCCTCCCATGTGTCCATGTGTGTTCATCATTCAGCTTCCATTATAAGAGAGAACATGTGGTGTTTGTTTTTCCGTTCCTGCATTAGTTTGCTGAAGAAAATGGCTTCCAGTTGCATCCATGTCCTTGCAAAGGAAATGATCGCATTCCTTTTTATGACTGCATAGTATTTTGTGGTGTATATGTACCACATTTTCTCTAAGAAGACACACATGTGGCCAAAGAACACATGAAAAAAACCTCAACATCACTGATGATTAGAGAAATGCAAATCAAAACTACAATGAGATACCATCTCATGCCAGTCAGGAGCGCTATTATTAAAAGTCAAAAAACAACAGATGCTGGCAAGGTTGCAGAGAAAAAGGAGCGCTTTTATACTGTTGGTGGGAGTATACATTAGTTCAGCCGTTGTGGAAGATAATGTGGCAATTCATCAAAGACCTAGAGGCAGAAATACCATTTGACCCAGCAATCCCATTACTGGGTATATACCCAAAGGAATATAAATCATTCTATTATAAAGATACATGCATGCCTATGTTCATTGCAGCACTATTCACAATAGCAAGGTCATGGAATCAACTTAAATGCCCATCAATGATAAACTGAATACTTACGATGTTTTAATTTGTGATGGGCTCATCTGCAGGCAACCCCATCGTAAGTCAAGGAGGACTATAACTTACAATGGGGCTATGTTTTCTATTGGACGCATATCACTTTCATGTAATCACAGTCAAAAATTGTAATTTGAACCATGGTAATTTGGGGACCATCTTCTGCACAGAATTAAATACATTTTCTTCTCATGATATTTTTTATATATAATGAGTTTATCAGGACATGCCCCCATCATAAGTTGAAAAGCATCTGTAATTTTTGTAGAGTGCTTGGAAGTAAAATTAGCACATGGTAAGTACTATGTAAGTGATAATTTTTTTAAAAAAATCACGGTGATAATGATTTTCTGACGCTGCCACCGGCCTCTAGCCTCCAGCTGTCACACACATCTACCCTAGTGTGCTACATGTATATTACTGTATTTGAACAATGATAAGAAAATGATTGGGAAAATTAATGAGAGAATGAAATTCACCTGTGATATCACGTACAAAAATCTATTCTGGCTGGATTAGAGGTTTAATTTGCAAAGGCAAAACATCAAATCTTCTGGAAAACATAGGACTGCACTGTTCAATACAATAACCACTAACTACATGTAGCAATTAAAATTTGAATTAATTAAATAAAACTAAAATTACACTTTTTCAATACATTAAGTACAAGTATTCAATAGACACATATGACCATTGGCTAACATATTGGATAGCATAGATTGTAGAACAATTTCATCACCAGAGAAAGTTACAGGACAGTGTTGGTATAGAAGATTGTTGTTATGGCCCTAGGGCAGGGGTCAGCAAACATTTTCTGAAAAGGACCTGAAAGTGAATATTTTAGGCTTGTACTTTATATACAATCTATGTTGCATATTTGTAATTATTTGTAAATTTATATATGTATATTATATATATATATATGTACACACACACACACATATATGTATTTAAAAAGATAATCTTAGCAGACCATAAACTTACAACATTCCAGAATTTGACAGTGGGCTATAGTTTGCTGACACTTGCTGTAGGTTAGTGAGAAAATCTCTTAAATATGATATAAGTAGCTCAATATTTTGGTAAATTTAGTTACACTTAAGAATTTCTATTCATCAAGAGATGCAATAAAAGGAATGGAAAGATAAACCATGAATTTGAGAAAGTATGTGTGACACAAAACTGACAAAAGAAATGTCTCCAGAATATATAAAGAGCTTCAATGTCCCAGTAACTGAAAGAAACAAATATGGAGCATCCTAATACTCACATGGCTGGTGAGAATATAAAGTGTGACAACAACATTGAAAAACTCTTTCATATGATCTGTTAAAGATGAATATGAGCAAACCCTTTTGCTTTCAATTTTACACACACACACACACACACACACACACACATATGTGCCCCTAAAGAAACTCCTACACAAATAATCTCAGATATATAGAGAGAATAGTCAAACAACTTGTGCATAGGCACCTCAAACTAGAAACAAGCTAGATGTCTGCTAATCTTAGAATGGATAAGTATGTGTTATATTTGTATGATGGAATAACAGGTAACAATAGCAAACAATGAACTACGTCTTCATGTATTAACATGAGTGTATTTGAAAAATGATATTGAGGAAAATTAAGTCACACAGTAATAGGTTCATTATCATTTCATTTCTATAAAAGTAAAAAAACAAAACTAAATAATAGATATTTCAAAAGTGCATACATATTTGGGAAAGATACAGAAGAAAAGTGAGGGAGTAATTAACACAAAATTCAGGACAATGAAAAAGCTTAGAGGCTGTAATTTTGTAAGGCGCACAGAAAGCTTAGAATGTCTTAGTAATACTGTATGTATTCATGGATTTATTTTATGATTAATAGTAATAAGGTACTAGATTTTCTGGGCACGGTGGCTCACGCCTGTAATCCCAACAATTTGGGAGGCCGAGCGGGGTGGATTACCTGAGGTCAGGAGTTCGGGATCAGCCTGGCTAACATGGTGAAACCCTGTCTGTACTAAAAATACAAAAATTAGCTGGGCGTGGTGGTGTGCGCCTGTAATCCCAGGTACTCAGGAGGCTGAGGCAGGAGAATTGCTTGAGCCCGGGAGACGGAGGTTGCAGTGAGCCAAGATCGTGCCACTGCGCTCCAGCCTGGTGACAGAGTGAGACTCTGTCTCAAAAAAACCAATAATAATAATAATAATAATAAGGTGCTAGATTGTGACAAAATGTTATCTTGTTTTCCGGGATAAATATTTTTCACAAAGAATGCTCTTATTCCTCTTCTTCAGTGTTAGAGCCAACTCCTTATTTTATGCAGCATTATTTTCATAAAGCATTAATACTGAATTTCTTCAAAGCATGTTTCTAGGTCTTTTTAGCTTCTCACTTATCCTCTTCCCAAGCAGTCCCACCCATGCTTGAGCCGCAACATACCATGTATTTGCTTTCCTTTAGGGTTTGCAGTGATATATTATTTCATTATTTTATAGAGGATATATTTAGCCCTCATACAAGAGTTAACTCCTAGGGTTGTAAAAGTGTTCGTTTTGCAGGCTTTATAGAAAAGAGGAATCTTAGAGCAGATGAGCAGTCTAACTGGAAGAGTAAGCTCTGAACTTTGAAAAGCAAATAAATTGTCTCAACTGAATAAGGAGAGAAATACATTCAGTTGCAAACTAATAATGCAATCTGATGAGTTGACTAGGGGAAAATACTATTAAAATGGTGTTATTGAAGAAGAAGATATTTGTGGGTAATAACATGTTTTTATTTATTTCACACATTGTGACCTATGGCTTGAAGGAAATCTTTATTCACTAAGCCATTATGCCATTCATCTCTGATGAATTGAAGTTGTGAGGCATAAGAGAAAAAAGGTTTATATAAATGAGTGTATCTAAATAGGATCTTCCTTAACTACATGTCATTTAGGAGAAAAATAGTTTCACTAATGCTGCTTGAGGACATTTCATTACTAGACCTGTTAAATTAAAAATAGGATCAACATGTCTTATCTCATTATACTGTATTAAGATTAACTTAATGGAACAGGCAAGATCTTTTAATTCTGTATAGTCCTGACTGTACAGGTAGGCAAAAATAGTGTGATCATAAAGCACTATGGACTTTTGATTTGTAAAATATTAGGTAATAGAATCAAAGGATAATAACATGGAAAATGTCAGAAAGAAAGCATCTTCTCCAGCTATGTCTCTTTGGGCAGGTTAAAGGGGAGTCTGTTCATGTTTTGCTTCAAGTGTTTCAGAAACAGACACTTCAACTGGTTCCTTTCTCTAGGATTTCTGCACTTAAAAAGCAGATATACATTACTAATGTTTTAAAGTGTTTCTTTTTTTTATTGCACTTGAAACAACATTCTCTTTTTTAGTTACTGGTAATATGAAGATGTGTAGGTTACATTTTATATTAATTTTTCATAGTGAAGAAAACCATACAGTTCTATAAGTATTTCTCATGAAACCCATTATCCATTCCTTTAGTTATTTTTATTGCTCTATTTGGGACATGTTTATCTTTTTCTATATAATCCACCTTACTCCTGCAAGAATGGCCATCATCAAATAGCCAAAAAACAGTTGATGTTGGCATGGATGGGGTGAACAGGGAGCACTTCTACACTGCTGGTGGGAATGTAAACTAGTACAGCCACTATGGAAAACAGTGTGGAGGTTCCTTAAAGAACTAAAAGTAGAACTACCATTTGATCCAGCGATCCTACTACTGGGTATCTACCCAGAGGAAAAGATGTCATTATTCAAGAAAGATACTTGCACATGCATGTTTATAGCAGCACAATTCACAATTGCAAAATCGTGAAACCAAACAATGTTCATCAGTCAACGAGTGGATAAAGAAACTGCGATATATATATATATATATATATATGATATATATCACATAGATATACTATGTGTGTGTATATATACATATATAGTGTGTGTATATATATACATATATATGTGTATATATATAGTTGTCTGTGTTAAAAACAACTTTCTGAAGTTACATATATGTGTGTGTAACATATATGTGTGTATATATGTAGTTGTTAAAAACAACTTTCTGAAGTTACATATATGTGTGTGTGTGTGTATATATGTGTGTGTGTGTGTGTGTGTGTGTGTGTGTGTGTATATGATGGAATCCTATGCAGCCATAAAAAGGAATGAATTAACATCATTTGCAGTGACCTGGATGAGACTGGAGACTGTTATTCTAAGTGATGTAACTCAGGAATAGAAAACGAAACGTCGTATGTTCTCACTCATAGGTGGGAGCTAAGCTATGAGGACACAAAGGCATAAGAATGATACAATGGACTTTGGGGATTTGAGGGGAAGAGTGGGAGGGAGGCAAGGGATAAACTACTACAAATATGGTGTAGGGTATACTGTCCACTTGATGAGTGCACCAAAATCTCACAAATCACCACTAAAGGACTTACTCATGTAACCAAATACCACCTGTACCCCAATAACTAATGGAAAAATAAAATAAAATATAAAATTTAAAAAACATAACCCATTTATGTAGAAAAGAACATAGACATTAGGTTTTAAAAGAAACATAAACATAAACTTTGGAATTGAACCTAGGTTTCAAACAACGTGCTGACTTTCACATTAGCTATATTTATTGTATATATAATATATTATATATAATATAT
>NW_016826775.1:16588-21226 GCF_001698545.2 Rhinopithecus bieti
AGAAGGGTAGAGAAACTTTTGTCTGATGTAGTGGCAATAGGAAGAGAAAAAGAATTGTTTTTTGAGGTAAACATGCTTTTTAAGAAGATGAATTAAAAACAAACAGAAATAAGTTCTTCCATTTAGCAAGTATTCTACTTGGTGAATCTTTACCCATGTAGAGCATTTTAAATTTCTTAAAACACTTCTGTAGCCACCATATAACATTATAATTTCCCAGTAAATTAAAGATGTATAGAATTGCATGGATATTCTGTAGGTTTATAGGCTGAAGTACAGAGTTAGATAATATTCCAGATGTTTTGAAACTTGTTTCTATTCATATTATTAAGAAATGTTAACAAGTAAAAATGACTAAGTGTATTATACACAAAAATTATTGATAAAACGAAGCACTTCTTTCTATAATTTGATTCTCAAATACCCAAAGGGCTGGGGCAGAAAGCAGGGGGCAGGAAGAAACCAATCACCTTTCAAAATTGACAAAGAGACCCCCTGAAGTGAAACTTTTAAGTTGTCATCTACTAGGACAAGTTTTCTCATATATACAACATAGTTGATAATAGTACTTACATCATGTAGTTGTGCAGATTGAATGAATTCATAGGTATACTTAGAAGAGTGTTTGGCTATGAGAAATATTCACTAAATACATTTTATTTTTGCTATTGTCTGGACTACATGAGTAGCAGAACAAGGCTTAGAACCTGGATGGAGGCTTTATGCTTCCTGACTTTCAATATAGTGTCCATTCTCTCAGAGGCATAATTCTGCATATCCAATACACATCTCATTTTAAATCACTAGAATTTAACGAGTTAAGGGTGATGTTGTCTGTGCTTGTGTGGTACAATGAGCTACAAGTTGTAAGGCCCACTTCTTGTCATTTTTGTCATCATATTTTAGATAAATCAATGAAAAGAGAATATGTACATTTCATCAGCACAAACCGTTCTAATCAGTATAGTAAGATCACTGGATTCTTGTTAGTCAGGCTTCCAGAGAATGTTCTTGGTAAGAGTTTAATGCACAAATATGTGTGAACACACTTAGCGTAATGTCAGAAGTGTATGAGGTGCTCAATAAATAATAATCTCTTTTCCTGCTGTAAATCAGGGTTCCTCCCCAGCCAGGAGCCTGCCCTCTTACTGAAAATCACAATTTATGTACTTGATATTTACCTAAACAAGCAAGGTGCTATGTCTTTGTATGATAAATGATAACAGATATTTCAGGAGCTTGTAAATGTCTGAGGAGGTATTGTGCATGGAGTAGGTTTTGAGGGAGGAATTGACGATAAATTAGAGGAAATGAAAGCTGGAGGACATTCAATTGTTTCCTTCCTCATATGGATCATAAGTATACAATTTAGCATTGAATTTAATGTTCTTATTGAGGTACTGTGTTCATTATGACAAATCACCATTTTGCTGAATACGTTGTAACAGGAAAGATACGTAGATGAATTAATATTCACAAATTAATGCAGTATATCAAGAGCAACCATATTCTGGTGTGAAGTTTCCTGCCAGCCCTGAGCACCTGTTTGTGTTATACATATTGTTTAATTGGTTGCTAGAGACTAACTTTGGTCATGCCATTTCTTACTATTGAACCCACTGTTTCATTAATTTGTAATTTTTCATCTCTCAATTTTATCTGGAACAAAATTCTAACAATTTTTAAAAAATACTTTGTGGCTTGTTTATTTTAACAGAGATTCCTAGATTTTCTGAACTTATTTTATTATTTTTTTATTATACTTTAAGTTCTGGGGTACATGTGCAGAACGTGCAGGTTTGTTACATAGGTATACACGTGCCATGGTGGCTTGCTGCACCCATCAACCCACCATGTACACTAGGTGTTTCTCCCAGTGCTATTTCTCCCATAGCCCCCCACTCCCTGACAGGCCCCAGCGTGTGATGTTCCCTTCCCTGTGTTCACATGTTCTCATTGTTCAACTCTAACCTATGAGTGAGAACATGCAGTGCTTGGTTTTCTGTGCTTGTGTTAGTTTCTGAACTTAAACATTACATATGTCACTTGACCATATGGTACCTAATTAAGTATCTGTGATTATGACTTCACTTTTCTCCTGTGTATGTGTTATTCTCTTAATAATTTGGGGGAGGGCTTAAACATTATACTATATTTCTATCATTGAGAGCATGAATATGAATACAATACTATGTATATCATAATAATGATAATAACTAACATTTATTGTGCTTATTACATGCAAGGCACTGTTCTAATGTCTTTGCCTAAATTAACTAAGTGAATCCTCACCACACCCTAGGGTAATATATTTAAAATTTTCTATTTCATAAGGTTACTAAGATTTACATAGGTTAAATAATGCTAATGTGCTTGGAAAGAAAGTTCTCACTAAGGTTAAACATTTATTAATATCATCCAGATTTTGCAAATAAGAACACTGAGATTCAGAGAGAGTAAGTGGCTGACCAACGTCACACAGCTTATAAACAGCAGAGCTAATATTTAAACTTAGGCATTCCAGCTCCAGCGAGCACTCTCATAAACATTATGAAATTACTACTTCTCTGGAAATTATTTTGATGCCTGGTTAATTTTAAAGTCAGTACAGAAAGAGCTCTAGGTAATTTGTGGTTACTTTCAGTTAAAGCTGTGAACTGTATATGTTATTTATTTTTTCTGTAAGTAACATTTAATATTGTTGACCACTTTTTCCTTTAAAACTTATTTTAATTATCAAAGCCATATGAGTGCAAATTAAAGTGTAAATGAAAACAAGTAATACATATTAGATTTATAAAAAGTGAAAAGAAAAGATAATATCTAGTGTGCTTGACAGCTTTTAAATTGTCCTGCTATTGCTTCTGCCTCATGATGTCCATACCCTTGTACAAAACCTCTGCTAGAGTTTGGGTTGGATATGTGACATACTGCTAACTAAGGTGATGGGATGTCACTCTCATGATTAGATTATGTTATATAATAATCTCTTGCTAGCCAGCATTACCTTGTACTTCTATTGACCTTAAAAAAGTAAGATGTCATATTGTGGACTGCTTATGCAGGATTACACACTGCCGGGAAGTTAAGGGAATCTTCTAACTGAAAAAATAAAGGAAATTCTCAGTCTTTTGGCAGTGAGGAAATGAATTCTGCCCAGAATCTGGATGAGTTTAGAAGTGAATTCTTCTCCAGTTGTATTTATGGAAAAGAATACAGTCTAGCTGACATCTTGATTTTGGTTTAGTAAAACCTTGACATAGAGAATATAGCTTAACCAAGCCAAGATTACTGATAAACAGAAACTGTGAGATCATAGATATGTGTTGTTTTAAGCTGTTATGTTTGTGGTAATTTATGATGCAGCAATACATAAATAATACATTTAGTGGCAGTAAAGGTACCAGGAAATTGACCATATCTTACTCCTTTGGCAGAAGTACAAATTAGGAAAGCAACTTGGCAGAAATACAAATTAGGAAAGCAACTTAGCAGAGTGTCTTACAAGTCTTAAAATTGCCCATAATCTTTAACTCAATTATTTTGCTTCTAAACATTTATCATAAAAATCAAGTGTGAGCAGTATTCTTTATAACAGAATAAAACTATTTAAACACACACACAAATAATAAAAGGAAAAGAAAGGTTTTTTTTTTCTCTCCCACGTAAAGATTGCCTAAAATGCAATGCCTCTAGTCAAAGACATTTTATGAAGCTATCAAAAATGATTTGGAAGAAGTGTACATATTGGCATTAACATGCACTGGTAATATATAATGAAGAAGCAGGTGACAAAACAGTAGGTGCAGTAAGATTCAATTTTTAAAAACTATGTGTGTCAGGAAAGCAGCTATTCTCATTTATTGCATTTGATCTTTCTCTTGAGGCTAATGTCAACATTTTGCCCCTGACTAGACCCTGGGGAAACTAATGTTTAGAGTTGCCTATATACTTCTGATGAAAGCAGAGCAGAAGGGATGCACCCATATTCTCAATCCACCTTGTCCTGAAGGTTGCAAATTCTATAAATAATGTGTTCTCTACATAGGTAATTCATGTGGTTTTCTAGAGCAGCATTCATCTTTGTACCAGGTCCTTGCATGGCGTATTACGAGAAAGGCGGCTGTCTTCTTCTGGATGTCTGACCTTCACCATGCATATGTCTTACACCATTTTCTGGTTGCATGCCTCACCACTCTGATAAATGCCTAACTGGGTGACATGACAGCTTTTTCCTACAACTAACCCTTGTGTCCTCTGTTTCAGAATCATGGGAAAGTGCCAGACCTCTTTCCTTCCAAAAGAAGCCATTAAAAACAGTGTGTATAGTTCTCTCCCCGCGTTTCTATCTACATTTATATTTCCTGATGCCAATAACTTGTTATATTATGTTTAGCCTAAAGCTGCTTCCTTACTTATTTCAAGTTTAGTCTAAAGGTTTCTCTGTGCGTAGTGAACTGTCACCTAACTAGATATGTAAACAGACTGTAACCTACCAATCACTTGAGTTTTGGCCATTCAAAAATGGCCAACTGTTCAATCCGTGTTCACATAAGGCAAACATCAAACTGTAACAAACCCAGCTGTTTCTTTTTTTTGTTGTTCTTTTTTTTTTTGTTCTTTTTTTTTTTTTTTAAT
>NW_016826775.1:22685-33540 GCF_001698545.2 Rhinopithecus bieti
TATATTGATTCTTCCTATCCATGAGCATGGTATGTTCTTCCATTTGTTTGTGTCCTCTTTGATTTCACTGAGCAGTGGTTTGTAGTTCTCCTTGAAGAGGTCCTTTACATCCCTTGTAAGCTGGATTCCTAGGTATTTTATTCTCTTTGAAGCAATTGTGAATGGAAGTTCATTCCTGATTTGGCTCTCTGCTTGTCTGTTACTGGTGTATAAGAATGCTTGTGATTTTTGCACATTAATTTTGTATCCTGAGACTTTGCTGAAGTTGCTTATCAGCTTAAGGAGATTTTGGGCTGAGACGATGGGGTTTTCTAAATATACAATCATGTCATCTCCAGCTGTTTCTTTACCTCACTTCCATTTTCTGATGTTACTTTCCTTTTTCTGTCCATAAATCCTTGCTGACCACGTGGAAGCACCAAAGTGCCTCTGAACCTATTCTGGTTTTGGGGGCTGCCTAATACACCAATTGCTTTTTTGCTCAATTAAACTCTTAAATATAATCTGTCTAAAGTTTTGCTTTTAACAGACATTAGTCTCATGCCTTCAAAAAAACTTAAGCAGTAGCAGGCACTAATTACTGATTCTCTGGCTTATTTTTTCTTGCTAATTTCTTTCTGTTTGTTTTGCAAATTATGTGCCCTCTGTTTACAACCTTAAATTTCACTGTTGCCCTAGGTTCTGTTCTTGGTGCCACTAAATATTAAGAATTTGGGGAGTAAAGGTATCAGAGTTTTAGGGCCAGAATTTGGTAGCATGTATAATTTGCAAAAGTTTATTCAAGAATTGATAATATTTTATGTTGAATAATTTAAAATAAATGCTATTTTTGTAATATAAAATACATAAATTAAAACTTACTTATGATTGTTAATCTCAGTCCACCAACTTGAGTGTACAAGAAACATCACTCTCTGATAACGGTTTGTCTCAAATCTCATCTTGAATTGTAATCTGAATTGTAATCCCCAGGTGTCGAGGAAGAGACCTGGTGGGAGCTGACTGGATCATGGGGCAGTTCCCCATGCTATTCTCATGATAGTGAATGAATTCTCACGGGATATGATTGATTGATAAGTGTGGGGCTCTTCCCCTTTGATTCTCTCTCTCACCTGCCACCTTGTAAGACATGCCTGCTTCCAATACTGCTGTGATTGTAAGTTTCCTGAGGCCTCCACAGCCATGTGGAACTGTGAGTCAATTACACCTCTTTCCTTAATTGCCCAGTCTCAGGTGTATTTTTACAGCAGTGTGAGAATGGGCTAATACACCCAGTCTCAGGCCGTTTTTTAATAGCAATGTGAAAACAGACTAATACACCATCTTTTTCCCTGGCATCCGGGAAACTTCTATGATAATGAGAAAATGGATAGGATAAAGGATCACTGACATCTCTCACTACATGTTTAGTGTTAACAGCCCTCCATTCAATGTCATATAAGTTGCATGCCATTGAGGGTCCTCTGCTGTACCCTGCATATTTTTGGAGTCCCAGGCCCAGGATCTAGCTTCCTATACCCTGCATCCATTTGTACTGAGGCCGTACTATATTCCTGAGGTGTCAAAAGCATAGAGAGCACAAATTTGCCTTATCAGATGTGCTGATTTTTTGCTTTCCTCTATCACAGGAGGTAGTCACTGTTTCTAGCATTGGGGAAGCCCTTCTGTCCCAGATTCTTCTCCAAAATTACTATTTGCTTTCATTTGAAGAGCTCTAACATCTAAGATTGTTCTCAGCAAATGTATGTCCATTTCTAAAGAACATAAAGCATGGAGTATAACATCTGTTAGAATGAAAATTAAGGAGAGGAGAATATAGGGAGACAAACTTATAATAAATTAATATTTTAAAAAATGTATTGGGAAATAGCATTAATCTTAAAAAGAAAACACTTTAATTCCACCTTTGATAAAATAAAAAACACGTAGGTTGCAATGATATTTACTGAGAAACCTTGAAATAAAATAATTTTTTTACACATAATATTTTTGTGAATTCAAAGTCCTGTGTGTGTGAGATTTATCCCAATGGGGTTATTGATGTCAAACCCTAACAAAATAGAGTCACGAGACCATGAAGTCAGGGTCCTCCTGCACATTTGCCTGACAACAGGAGCTATCATCAATGGACTCTGCCAAAAACACAACCGTGCAGTTAAAGATGATGAGGACTTATTTCTATGAGGACTTATTTCTATGAGGACTTATTTCTAGCAAAAGCCAGTCCTAACCACAACCTTGAAAGTAACCTTACTAAACTGCAACCTTGCAGTCAGGGTTGTTCCTGTGAAGACACTCTCCTAGCAATGGCTTGTACACATATTATCACATGTAACAATCCCCTGTAACTAATGAACTTTTAAAACAACCTGAATGCAATTTGACTTTTTTCTTTAAAACTTTCACCTCGATCTCCCTGGATATGGTTATAATTAATATAACATATATGGCCTGGACTACAATCCCTCTACTATTTATGAACATATTTTCTTTTCTTTGGAGATACTTTCTTTCTGCCATTATTTCAGGATTACAGTGATTACTTCCCTTCTTTACAAGCTAAAGAAGGGAAGAAATTGGTGACTACAGAAGATTTGTGATCCAATGGCTATAGAAACACACTGAATTAAAAAAAAAAAGATTCATTGCAGAGGGGTTTCAAGATAGCTGAATAGAGGCATGTTTAACTCATCTCCTCCACTGAGAAGAACCAAAATAGTGAGTAGATAATCGCACTTCAAATAGGTCATCTAAGACAGAATAGTGGAGCTGAACAAAAAAGTGGAGGAAACACCTAAAGCAAAAAAAAAAAAAAAAATAGGGAAAGTGAAGCAGCCTACTTGGCTGTCATTGGCTTGGATAATCTCTTCAATGTGGGTAAAGGGTAAGTGAGAGACTCTCAGGGAACCACAGTCCAACAATGGACTCCTGCAATCCTAGCCATAGGAGAATCATTACAAACTCTTAAGCCCTGAAACAAACACAGGGAACTTCCTGGAGATTGCAGCATGGCAATGCTCCAGAGAGAGAGAACTTGTCTTGGGACCTCCACTTCCCACAAGACCTATGAAGCTACAGCAAGATGTCATTTTAAAACTCCAGCCTACAACAGATTGCAAACTCTCCTGGGCCCCAGTGGCACCATGGTTGACGTATGAGCAAGGCCCAAGCTGTCACCATCAGGGCTGAGTCATGAGCAAGGCATGTGTTCCCCATCCACTGGCATAGGCTGCCACAATTGAAGGCAGCTCCATCCCACTCAGCGCTGGGGCTGTGAGCATTTGCCAGGGGCCTAGGGATTTCCCAAACACTACCTACCTACCATAACAGGCATCTGCACAAATCGTTGGGGGCCTCAGCACAAACCTACCCGGACCAGCTTTGCCCCATCCTCATGCCGGAGTATGGAGTCTGAGGGTCTTTAGGTTTTGCAGCCCAGTCCACTACCACTGACACCTGAGCACTCTTAGGGGCCTGAGGTTGGGCCTACCCAGCCTGTCACTGACACCACAGTTAGTACCTACCTGCATGTGCCACCTGTTGGCTTGGATAATGGCCCACTAAGCTGATCACAGCCACTACCAACACCAACACACACCACTCATCACTCAGAATGTCAACTTGCCATGGCTACTGACATCTCCCATGCTGTGCCATCTGTCCAGGGGCTTAACCTACACACCACCTGGCCCAATGCTGTCACTACAGGCATCTAAGCAAGCTGCCTGGAGGCCCAAGAATCAGCATGCCTGGATCTGCTGGTACTGGTGCTAGTATGCATGGCCCAGTGGCCCTGTGACAGGCACACTCAGCCCACCCCAGTGACCATGGGAGCCTGAAGATTGTCCAATCTGACATCCCAGTCCCTGAAGCCACTGAGGAAATCACAGATATCACTGATGCTGTTTACAGCTGTAAAAAATCATGCTGACACTGCACTATGTCCTACCACAGTGTCCTACACAATCAACACCATAGATAAATTATCAGGAAAAAAGTCTTCCC
This sequence comes from Rhinopithecus bieti, assembly GCF_001698545.2. NCBI lineage: Eukaryota > Metazoa > Chordata > Mammalia > Primates > Cercopithecidae > Rhinopithecus > Rhinopithecus bieti. Next base: position 26,691 of record NW_016826775.1, read on the forward strand.
ATATGAGTGAAAAGTCAAATGTAGAAGGAAGCAACTATTAAAATACATGTGTGGATATAATTTTTAGAAGACAGAAAATAGGAAAATGTGAAGAAATATGACACCTCCAAATCACATGATAATGTTCCAGCAACAGATCCCTCCCCCCAAAATATACAAATTCCCAGGAAAAAATTCAAAATATTAATTTTAAGGAAGCTCAGTGAGATACAACTGCATACTAATAAACAATATAAATAAATCAGAAAAACAATTCAGAGTATGAATGAGAAATTTATCAAAATGATAGATATCATTAAAAAACAGAAATTCTGGAAATGAAGAATTAATTGAAGGAACTACACAATACATTTGAAAGACTCAATGATATATTAGATCGTTCCCAAGAAAGAATCACAGAACTTGAAGAAAGATCTGCTGAAGTAATCCAATCAGAAAAAATAAATAAGAGAGAGAAAAAAAAAAGCCTACATGATGTATGGGACACCATAGCATTGCAACATATTTCAATTTCAATTTTTGGAGTCCCAGAAGGTAAATTCATACAAAAGACTTATAAAACCTACATAATAAAATAATAGCTGAAAGCTCTCCATGTCTAGCAAGAGATTTAGATATCCAGATACAGGAGGCTCAGAGATCCCCGAAGAGCAAAAAGGATTCGCCATTGTACTTTATAGTCAAACTCTCAAAAGTCAAAGACAATGAAAGAATTCTAAAAACAGCAATAGAGAAGCACGTAGTCACCTACGTGCTAGTCTGATAAGTTTAGTCTGATAAGAGAAGCCCCATTAGACTAAAAGTGAACTTTCTAGAAGAAATCTTAAAATCCAGGAGAGAATGCGATAATATATTCAAAGTTCAGAAATTTTTTTAAAAACCTGGCAGCCAAGGATATTATACTCAGCAATATAATTCTTCATAAATAAAGGAGAAATAAAATCTGTCCAGACAAGCAAAAACACAGTGAATTCATCACCACTATATTGACACTCTAAGAAATGGATAAGGGAGTGGGGAGAAAATTATGGTGGCATAGAAGCATGCACTGTTCATCCCCCGTGGTAGAGCACCAAATTTTAACAACTATCTTTATATAGAAAAGCATTTTCAGAAGAACCAAAAATAAGGTGATATATTTAATCACAGTAATTTCATAATTTGGAAAGACACATTAAGCAGGGCAGGAGAAATAGTTTGAATTGCCAGTTCCACTTCACTCCCATCCACCAGCAAGAGCCACCTATCACAGAGAGAGAATCTGGGCACTTTGAGAAGGAGTAGCACTGTGACTGGGGAAATTTATATTGAACCCAGTGCTGCTCCATCACAGCTAGCTGCTCAGTCATCAACCATGTAAAGAGAGCACATTTGGACCAGCCTTAAACTACAGGGGAATTGTACATCCCAGTAGTCAGAACTGGATTTGCTTGGCAAGCGTCACCACCGAGGGCTGAAATGCTCTGGGATCCTAGGTCAACTTGAAAAGCAGGCTACGAAACAAAGACTAGGGTGGCATATTATGTAGAAAGAAACCAACTGGCATTGCTAAGGGAGGGCTTGTTCCATCCCTTCCTCAAACCCAGGTAGTGCAGCTCATAGCAATAAAAGTGACTCCATCCTCTGCATAAGGAGAGGAGAGTGAAGAGTAAAGAGGACTTTGCCTTGCATCTTGGGTACCAGCTCAGCAACAGTAGGATAGGGCACTGGGCAGTGCTGAGACCCGCATTCCAGGCTCTAGCTATCAGATGACATTCTTTTTACACACCCTGGGCCAAAAAGTAACCAATTACTTTGAAAGTTAGGACAAAGTCCTGGCAGGATTAGTCACCTGCTGACGAAGGAGCCCTTGGGCCCCAAATAACCACTAGCAATACTCAGGGAATATACTATGATCTTTGGGCTCTGAGATGTGCTGGCTTCAGAGGAGATCGAGCACATTGCCAACTGTGAACCCTATGGTAAAAGACTCCTTCTGTTTGAGAAAAGCAGAGGGAAATGTAAAGGGGGCTTTGCCTTGTACACTAGGTACTAGCTCAGGCACAGTAGAGTGGAGCAATAAGCAAGCACCTGGGTTTTCTGAGTTCAGTCCTAGGATATTGGAAATCATTTCTGGATCTGTCAGGGCACAGAGGGGAGCCAACTGCCCTGAAAAGTGAGCACTAGGTGTAGCAGCATCCATCAAAAGCTGATAGAAGAGCAATTGGGCCTTAAGTGAACACATGCAGTGGCCTAGAAGAAATCCCTGTGGAATGGTGGTGCTAGTGGCCACAGGAAGAGGCTCCTCTTCCTGTGGTAAGGAGAGAGAAGAGTGGGAAGTGTATTGTGGTTTCAGTGTCAGCATAGCCACAGTAGAACTGCTAAGGTTTTTCAATCTAATATCTAGCTACCAGAAAGCATCTCCTGACATGCATGGGGCCTGGGAAATCTCAACACCCTGAAGGGAAGGGCATAGAGTAAGGCCCAGTGTGGTGCTAGCTTCAGGTCTGACCCAGCACAGTCCCAGTGGTAGTGGCCACAGGGGTACTTTCATCACCACGAGCTGTTTCAGCTGGCTCAAGACACAGAGACTATTTGGGAGAAAGTAAGATATAAGAACGAGAGTCTGTGGCTTGTAATCCAGATAATTTTTTTTGTATCTTACCCAAGACCATCAAGGCATTGCCTCTTCAAGTCTGTAAAACAGTGTTATTGGGCTTGGGGCCCAAGTCCTTCCTAATACCTGGAAATTCTTCCCAAGAAGGACAGGAACAAACAATCCCAGACTTTGAAGACTACAATAAATACATGTCTTCAATGCCCAGACACCAAAGAACATCTACAAGCATCGACATCATCCAGGAAAACATGACCTCATCAAATAAACTAAACAAGGCACCATGCTGCAGTCTAAAGAGACACAGATATAGGGCCTTTCAGAAAAAGGGTTCAAAATAGTTGTTTTGAGGAAACTCAAAAAAATTAAGATTACAAAGAGAAGGAATTCAGAATTCTATTAGATAAATTTAACAAAGAGATTGAAATAAGTCAAAAGTATAGGACAGAAATATGAGAGTTGGAAAACGCAATTGACATTCTGAAGAATGCACTAGAGTCTTATATTAGCAGAACTGATCAAGCAGAAGAAAGAATTAGTGAGCTCAAAGACAGACTATTTGAAAATACACAGTCAGGGGAGACATAAGATAAAATAATAATAAGCAATGAAACACACCTTTGGAATCTAGAAAACAGCCTCAAAAAGGCAAATCTAAGAGTTACTGGCGTTAAAGATGAGGAAGAGAAAGAGACAGGAGTAGAAAGTTTATTCAAGGGTATAATATAAGAGAACTTTCCAAACCTAGAGAAAGATATCAACATTAAAGTACAAGAAGGCTATAGAAAACCAAGTAGACTTAACCCAGAAAAGACCACCTCGAGGCATTTAATAATCAAACTCACAAAGGTCGAGGATAAAGAAAACATCCTGAACTTAGCAAGATAAAGGAAAAATACAATGGAAATCCAACACATATGGCAGCAGACTTTTCAGTGGACAACGTACAGACCAGGGGACCAACAGGCCAAGAGAGAGTGGCATGAAATTAGGGGAAAAGTGTGAACTTTTAGAGTTTGCATTTTTCTCTTTGCGTGTTTTTTATGCAATCAGTGTTAAGTTGTAAACAATTTAAAATACCAGGTTTTGGCCAGGCACGGTGGCTCAAGCCTGTAATCCCAGCACTTTGGGAGGCCGAGACAGGCGGATCACGAGGTCAGGAGATCGAGACCATCCTGGCTAACACAGTGAAACCCCGTCTTTACTAAAAAAATGCAAAAAACTAGCCGGGCGAGGTGGCAGGTGCCTGTAGTCCCAGCTACTTGGGAGGCTGAGGCAGGAGAATGGCGTAAAACCTGGGAGGCGGAGCTTGCAGTGAGCTGAGATCCGGCCACTGCACTCCAGCCTGGGTGACAGAGCGAGACTCCGTCTCAACAACAACAACAACAACAACAAATAAAATAAAATACCAAGTTTTAAGATAGCACTTGCTAGCCCCATGGTAATGTCAAAATGAAAAACATGCAACAGATACACACAAAATAAAAACCAAGAAATTAAAGCATACCACCATAGAAAATCACCTTCCCTAAAGAAAGAAAGGAATAAAAGACACAAGAAAATAAGACCAAAAGTAACCAGAAAGCAAATAACGATAAGTAAGTCTCTACTTATCAATAATCTTGAGTATAAATGGACTAAACTGTCCAATCAAAAGACACAGAGTGGATGAATGGAAAAAAATAAAAAGCTCCAATGATCTGCTGCCTACAAGAAATACACTTCACCTATAAGGATATATATACTAAAAATAAAGGGATGAAAGAAGGTATTCCGTGTGAATGCAAACCAAAAACCAAAAAAGCATGAGTAGCTATACTTACATCAGACAAAATATATTTCAAGACAAATATATAAGAAAAGACATAGTAGGTTATTTTACTATGAAGAAGTGATCAATTCAGCAATAGGATAAAACAATTGCAAATATATATACACCCTACATTGGAGCACCCAAATATGCAAAGCAAATTAGGGCTACAGAGAGAGATCAACACCAATACAAAAATAGCTAGAGATTCAACACCCAGCTTTCAGCATTGGACACATCTGTACAGGAAAACAATGAAGAAACATTGGACTTAATGTGAAGTATAGAACAAAAGTACCTGATACATACTTACAGAAAAATTTTTTAATGGCTCCAGAATTCACAGTTTTTCTCTCCAGTACGTGGATCATTCTCAAGGACAGGCCATATGTTATGACACAAAACAAGTCATATAGCATTCAAAAAAATAATACCAAACATCTTCTATGAATACAGTGCAATGAAACTACAAATTAATAGCAAGAGAAATTGTGGAAACTATACAAATGCATGGAAATTAAGCAATATGATCCTGAAAGACCAGTGGGTCAATAAAAAAATTAAAAGTAAAATTGAAAAGTTTTTTAAACTAATGATAATGGAAATATAGCAAAGCAAACTTTTTGAGATACAGCAAAAGCAGCACTAAGAGGGAATTTTATATCTGTAAGTGCCTACATCAAAAAAAATAAGAAAAACATCAAATAACCTGACAATGCATCTCAAATAGCTAGAAAAGCAAGAGCAAACAAACCCCAAAATTAGGAGAAGAAATAATAATAATCAGAGCAGAAACAAATAAAATTGAAATAAAGAAAACAACACCAAAGATCAAATAAATTAAAAGTTTGTCTTCTGAAAAGTTAAATCACATTGACAAACCTTTATCCAGACTTAGAAAGAATGAAGACCCAAATAAATAAAATCAGAGAAAAGAAGGAGCTACTGCAACTAATAGTGCAGACATTTAAAGGAACATTAGTGGTTACTATAAGCAAGTATATACGAATAAATGGAAAAGTCTGGAAAACAAATGTCTAAATTCCTGGACACATACAACCTTCAAAGACTGAACCATGAAAAAATCCAAAACATTCACAAATAAATAATAAGTAACAATATTGAAGCTGTAACAAAAAGTCTCCCAGTAAAGAAAGTTCTGTTGCCCAATGGATTCACTGCTGAATTCTACCAGATATGTAAAGAATAAGCAACACCAATCCTACTCAAATGTTTCAAAAAACAGAGGAAGAGATAATATTTCTAGATTAATTCTACAAGGCCCATATTACACTGATAACGGAACCAGACGAAGACATATAAAAAATAAAAGTATAGCCAAATGTGTTTGGTGAGTGTTGATACAAAAATTCTCAATGAAATACTATAAAACTTAATTCAGCAATACAATAGAAGGATCGTTCATCATTATGAAGTTCATCATCCCCAAGATACAAAAATGATTCAACATATGCAAATCAATCAATGAGATACATTATATTAATAGAATGAAGAATAAAAACCATATGATAATTTTAACTGATGAGGAAAAGCAATTGGTAAATTCAACATCCCCTCCATGATGAAAACCCTCAAAGCAGCAATGTGATGGAATTGGAGGTCATTATGTTAAGTCAAATAAGTCAGGCATAGAATGACAAATACTGTTTGTTCTCACTCATATGTGGGAGCTAAAAAAGTTGATCTTATGGAGATAAAGAGTACAATAATAATTAAGAAATGCTGAAAAGGATGAGTGTGCGTATGTGGGTAGGGGGTGATGAAGAGAGGATGGTTAATACTATTCCTTATACTGTTAACTTTTTGACGCAGTATTGTTGAATTTCATACAGCTTACATTAGGCTTGTAACTATAGTAGTTTACAGGCTTTACCTTCAACTTCAGTTTATTAGCTTCAGGGGAAATGCTTTCCTGTAAAGCTTGTTAGCAGCAATAGAGGATGAGGAGTAGACAGGATAAGAATTTCCTAGATTCCTTCTTCTATGTATTAATCTGTTCTCACACTACTATTAAGATACTACCTGACACTGGGTAATTCATAAAGAAAAGAGATTTAATTGACTCACAGTTCTGCATGGCTGGAGAGACCTCCGAAAACTTATAATCATGGTGGAAAGGGAAGAGGCACATCCTACATAGTGGCAGGTGAAAGACAGAGCGAAAAAAAGTGAACAGGGAAGAATCCCTTATGAAACTCTCAGATCTCGTGAGAACTCACTTACTATCATGAGAACAGCATGGGGGAAACTACCGCCATAATCCAATTACCTCTCTCTGGGTCCCTCCCTCTACACGTGGAGATTATGGGGATTACAATTCGAGATGAGACTTGTGTGAGGACACAGCCAAACCGTATCACTGTACTTTTGGGGGAAGATCAACAACGCTTATTTTACCACTTCAGTTTTTTTTTTTTTTTTTT
>NW_016826775.1:36005-49330 GCF_001698545.2 Rhinopithecus bieti
AAAAAAAAAAAAAAAAGTTAATAGGGTCCCAGCTCTCCAGGGCTATATAAACTAGTTCTTCAAGTTCCTAATTTGGCTTCCTTTAGACAATGATAAACATTTTTTTCCTAGTTCTTTGAACACTTATTCACTAGTTCTTTCTGTTCACACTACTTTCCAACTGGGAACATACCCAAACCTCAAACTCTGGTTGTCTGTCTCTGTATCATCTCTTTTGGTTGTCACCTCTCTGGTAGTGACTACTTTGTTTAGATAACATTTTAGCAAACATCTGCTTTGTGATCCATACTGTACTATAATATGTAGTTCTGTAAAGGTGATTAAAACCAGGTGTCTGCCATTATGGTGTATAGAAGCTAGTGCATGATTAAAAAAAATACAGGTAATGTGGCATAGTGGAAGCAAATGTACTTGATTAGAATTGAAACAAACATATATTCAGTTCTCAGGTTGATTACTAATTTTCTGTGTATTCTTGATTGAAAAAATCTTATCTTCTCTGTGCTTGATTTTCCCTATTGATGAAGTGAGTGGGTTAGACTAGAATGATCTAAATGTTCTTTAAACTGTCACCATCAACAGACTCAATATGATTTTTAGAGCTATAATCAAATAAACCAGGATTAATTTATTTCATTTTGTGCAAAGTTCCACTGGCAACACTGGCAACAAAATAAATTTCTTGTCTAGAGAAAGGACTTCTGAGGATCCTCAGAGCAGGCAATAGCTTTCAACAGGTGCATGCCCTTCTGTCTCTTATCTCATAAGACATACTCCTTTCCCAGGGTACAGAGAAAGGGAGCAAGTCTCTAAAGAAAAATTTTAGGATTATTTTCCTGGCATATAGGGAATCTCATTGGAAGGACAATTTTTTGTTTTTTTACTTATAACTCTGGAAGTGAGTTGTAGAGTCAAAGTGTTTGTGGATTTTAAATAATTTTAATATTAAAAATTGCCCTCTAGAAAGATTCTACAAACTTTCATCCCCTTGGCAACATTTACTTATCTTGTGTTTGGTCTATTTCTTTGATCTTTGCCAAACTGGTAGGTTAAACCGTCTTTTGCTTCTTATGACATTGTTGATAATCACTGTAAACTTTCTCTGCTCCAAGTAAGCCCAGCTCTGTTTGAGGTGTGGGTAAAAATATGTTATTGAAGCTTGATAGTTTAGTTTGAAATCAGGTAATGTGATGCTTCCAGCTTTGTCCTTTTTGCTTAAGATTGCTTTGGCTAGTCAAGCTCTTTCATGGTTTCACAGGAATTTTAGGATTTAAAAAAAATCTGTGAAGAAAGGCATCAGTATTTTGACAGGAATTGCATTGAACCTGTAGATTTTTTTTTAGTAGTATTGACATGGACAATATTAATTAATATTGTTCTGGTATTAATTGTTCCAATTCAAGAACATGTGATAGCTTCCCATTTATTTGTGTCTTTGGTATCTTGACTCGATGTTTTGTAGTTTTCAGTATACAGGTCTTTTACCTTCTTGGTTATGTGCCTGTATCATCTTAAACCTGAAATGTATGTGGCTGCTTTTAAGGCAGCATTTTTTTTCCCCAGAAGCAAAGGATTTTTGACAGCTAAATAAATTCTATGTTGTAACTTATTTGATTTTCTTCAGAGGTTTAGATAATTATATGTACCAGATGCTTCAATAATGTAGACATATTTCATATTTTTAAGTATAAAACTTTTATATCTTTTGATATTTATTATCAATCTTATGATAGCTGTTACTATCTAAAGATCTACATGACTGTACAATGTGAACGTATTAAGTACTTAACAGAGTGGTAATTTTTCATTGAGAGTTTACTAACAAAACACTAAACCAAATGCAAGATTTTCTTATTGTACAAAGGCTATAATTAAAAGTTAAGTAAGTTTTGAAACAGAGGAAGGGAATTTATCAATTACATTTTGTGTCATGCTCTTTTTGGTTTTGCCTTTTGTGTGATGATCAGTTGATTATTTTGAATTGGATGCTAGCACATTTTCTGGGTGACATACTCAGTGTGAATTCTGAATTGAACTTCAACCCAGAGTCCAAAAGACAGGCTGAGGAAATAACTGGCCAAGTTGGAATTCTCAAGAACAAGTGAAGTATGCCGAAGCGTTCATCTAGAGACCATGCTTACAGCAGTGCTGGTGAAGGAGGGAGAAGAAGCAGATATTTATTACAATAAGAGCAAAACATGAACTGGCAGAAAGGAGGAGCCAGATGAAGAAACACAATTTTAAATCCATCCTGTATTTCTAAAACTTAAGTTTTAAAAGAAATGTCATATGTTTACAGAATTACTTCTTTGGAATAACTTTCCTAATTTTATTTAAGGGGAATTCTATCCCCAAGGGAGAGAAAGTACAACTGCCATATAATCATATGACTTTTCAGTGCTTTCTTACTACAAGAGATTTACAATATTTTATACTGTTGAAATCTAAACTGTGGTAGAAATACCCTCAAAGCTTGTTATTATCTCCCATTTATCTTTCTATTCTCAGCTCCTAGAAAAGAAATAGTCATATAGTGGGTATTTAAGAATTGTTTGAATGAATGACACTCTGGTTACTCCAATTAATAGCCGAAGGGTATACAATGGAAATGGCAGCTGCGTTTTATAGAAACCTCAAAAAATGCCCTCTATTTCTAATGTATCGCTTCTATACTGCACCTTTTATAAAATTATGTTTGTAGTTAGAAATTCTAAGCCTCTGTGCTCCCTTTCATGGGAGCACATATGAAATTTTCATACGGAGCTTTTAACTTTGCACTGGGCAAAACTTCAATTTAGAGCAGAGACACAACTTCTATTGTGAGCCAGGTATCTTGGAAAAATATTTGCTATTATAAGGTCCCTGCCAGAGCCACTGGATTTGTGAAACATCATCCTCATTTTTAGAAAAGCAACTCTTGAGTTCATATATCATTGAGAATGAATAAGCAGTAGAACTTTTATATACCAAACTGATCATTATCAATGTAGTTACTCAAATGTAGTTTTTCTTCTCAATGTTTGAGGTTAAAATGCCTTTCACATACAGTAGGGCATTGGACATACACATGCATTCATACATGCCCACGCACATAGCCCACACCCTCTATTATGAGAAATGCATCAATCCAAGCTATCAAATGCACAACATAGCATTTGAAGGTCAGGTCTCAACTATAATGTCACCCTTGAAATCTTCCATTGAATGATATTTTTAATGATTATAGTGACGTGTGATATTTAAACAATGACTAACCACAGGCTCCTAAGAACAATTAGAACTCCCAAAGGCAAATTTAAAATGAATGCTATTAGAGGTCACTGCTAAGTAATGAGAGTTTGTTAATGATTTTATTCATTGACCTTGAGCTGTAGTCAAAGTTTTTTAAATGCACGTTTCAAAATTTATAATCTCTAGTTAAGTTCTCATTATCTCACTAGTGTTGCTAAAATATTCAGAGGATAAAATGTTGGATTGCAAGTGGGTTATTCTGATATCCAGTGAAATGAAAGGATTAGCCATTTCGAGGAATGCACGTTTTTGCTTTGGTATTTCTAAATAAGTTTACCTTATGGATCAATTTTACCAAAAAAGAAAAAAGAAAAAAGACAGAAAAAAAAGAATCACTGCTTATTTGAGGATGAACATTTGGTATTTATTTTGAGTAACTAAATTCTGAAAATTTCAATTTCTGAATTTGTCCTAATCTCACATGTTATAACAAAAAAATTGAATGGGAGAGGCCAGAAGCTGTATTTTGGAAATGGGCAACAGAACAAAGAAATATCGGTATCAAGGCAGCTTAGTCTAAAAAATTTGGTTTTAAATAAAATATTATTCAAAAATTCTAAACTTTTGTTTTGTTAATTTTTATTCTTTTTAAAAACCAATCAAATAACAAATCTATAATCTATACAATGATCTATAATACATTAGTAACAGTAATAATGGGATGTGATATTTGTTGAAAGCCTACTAATCAAGATTCTATTGAAATTACTTCTGTTGATGACTTTTAAAGATTATAACATGAAAATAATGCAGTTATTAGCATATGTTTTACAATTGAGAAAACTGAGGTTTACAGGTTGCGAAGTAATTTGCCCAAAGGCATACAGCTAATTGGTAGCTATTCCAAACGATAAAGATAATACAAACAATGGCCTTTGTTCTAAAGTGTCTGATAATCTAATTAGTCTTCCTACATGTATTTCCTGTCCAAAACTGTTTAAAAATGATCTCTGTGGTGAGTTTCATTAATGATGATATAATTAAAAGCATATATGTGCTTACTATGTGCTACACACCCTACTGATTGCTTTACTTACATTAGCTCATTTAATCTTCAAAACAGATTTTCAGGTAAGGAAGCTGAGACACATAAAGATTAAGTGAGTTTGTCAATGTTGGATATCTAGTATATGATATAGCCATAATCAAAACTTGGGTCTATAATACTCCAGATTCTAAAATCTTAACACCTGTACTCTACTATGGATTACTAACGTAACCTGAGAAGGTAAAGATTACATCTTTCCTGTGTTAGAAGAGGGGAAATACATTTTCACTAAAATTAAGTGACCATAGCAGCTCATGCCAGTAATCTCAGCACTTTGGGAGAACAAGGTGGGTGGATCACCTGATGTCAGAAGTTCAAGAGCACCCTGGCCAACACGGTGAAACCCCGTCTCTACTAAAAATACAAAAATTAGCTGGGAGTGGTGGCAGGCACCTGTAATCCCTGCTACTCAGGAGGCTGAGGAGAAGAATAGCTTGAACCTGAGAGACAGAGGCTGCAGTGAGCTGAGATTGCGCCACTGCACTTCAACCTGGGTGACAGAGTGAAACTCTGTCTCAAAAAAAATTAAGTGGATAGAAGGGGACAACGGTGAAACATATAAGTGGCTATGCATGATAATAAGAAATTAATTATAAAAGAAGGAAAACATTTCATGTTAGGTTGCCCTGCATGGTGAATATGGGATTATGAAATATTCCCTGAGGACTAGGTAAACTGAAGGGTTCCATTTTATGCTTGTTGTCTAAGTGTATTTTAAATGTTTATTTTGTGGGTAAATAGTAGATGTATATATTTACGGAGTACATGAGATATTTTGATGCATGCATACTAATCACATTATGGTGAGTGGAATATCCATCCCCTCAAACATTTATCCTTTGTGTTAGAAACCATCCAATTACATGCTTTTAGCTATTTAAAGATATACAATTAAATTATTACTGACTGTAGTCACCCTATTGTGCTAACAAACAGTAGGTCTTATTCAATACTTTAATTATTTTTGTATCCATTAATAATTCCTACTCCCCTCTCAATGCTCACAACCTTTGCAGCATCTGGGAACCATCCTTCTACTCTTTATGTCCATAAATTCAATTGTTTTGATTTTTAGATTACACAAATAAGTAAGAACATGTGATGTTTGTCTTCCTGTGCCTGATTTATTTCACTTGTAATGATCTCCAGTTCCATCCATGTTTTTGCAAGTGACAGAATCTCATTCTTTCTGTAGCTGAATAGTACTCCATTGTGTATATATCCCACATTTTCTCTATTCATTCATCTGTTGATAGACACTTAGGTTGCTTTCAAATCTTGGCTATTGTGAACAGTGCTGCAACAACCATGGAAGTGCAGATATCTCTTTGATATATTGATGTCCTTTCTTTAGTGTATGTACATAGCAGTGAGATTGTTGGATTGTATGGTAGTTCTATTATTAGTTTTTTGAGGAACCTCCAAACTGTTTACCTTAAAGGTTGTACTAATTTACATTCCCACCAATAGTGTACAAGAGTTCCTTTTCACAACATCCTTGTCAGCATTTGTTATTTCCTGTCTTCTGGATATAAGACATTTTAATTGAGGTGAAATGATATCTCAGTGTAGTTTTGATTTGCATTTCTCTGATGGTCAGTGATGTTGAGGACCCTTTCATGTGGATCTTTGCCATTTGTATGTCTTCTTTACAGAAATGTCTATTCAAAAATTTTGCTCATTTTTTTGATCAAAGTATTTGATTTTTTCCTATAGAGTTGTTTGAGCTCCTGATATGTTCTGGTTATTAATCCTTTATCAAGTGGGTGGTTTCCTAATATTTTCTTCTATTCTGTGGAATGTCTCTTCACTTTTTTTATTTATTTATTTATTATTATTATTATTATTTTTTTTTGCTGTGCAGAGCTTTATAACTTGATCTGAACTAATTTGTTCATTTTGCTTTGGCGGCCTATGCTTGTGTAGTATTACTCAAGATATTTTTGTCCAGATCAATGTCCTGGAGAGTTTCATCAATGTTGTCTTGTAGTAGTTTCATAGGTCGAGATCTTAGATTTCAGCCTTCAATCCATTTTGATTTGATTTCTGTAAATGGAAAGAGATAGAGGTCTAGTTTCATTGTTCTTTGTATGAATATAGAGTTTTCCCAGGATGATTTATTGAAGAGGCTGTGCTTTCTTCCTTGTGTGTTCTTGGCATCTCTGTCAAAAATGAGTTCATTTATGGCTGTGTGGGTTTCTTTCTGAGCTGGCTATCTCATTCCATTGGCATATGTGTCTGTATTTATGTCAGTACCGTGCTGTTTTGGTTACTATAGCTCTGTAGTATCATTTGAAATCAGGTAATGTGATTCCTCCAGTTTTGTTCTTTTTACTTAGGATAGCTATGCCTATTTTGGATTTTCTTGTGATTCCATATTAACTTTAGGATGACATTTTTCTATTTCTGTGAAGAATGTTGTTTGTATTTTGATAGGGATTATATTGAATCTATAGACTGCTTTAGGTAGTATGGACATTTTAACAATACTGATTCTTCCAATCCATGAACATAGAATGTATTTTTAATTTGTTGTGACCTCTTCAATTTTTTTCATCAATATTTTACAGTTTTCATTATGGAGATCTTCTACATCTTTGCTTAAGTCAATTCCTGCTTATTTGTAGCTATTGTAGATGGCATTACATTTTTTATTTCTTTTTCAGATTGTTCACCGATGGCTTATAAGAATGCTACAGGTTTCTATATAATTATTTTGTGCCCTGCAAATTTCCTGGATTTGTTTGTTAGTTCCAGTAGTTTTCTGGTGGACTCTTTAGATTTTTCCAAATATAAGATCATATCAGCCACAAATAAGGATAATTTGACTTCTTTGATTGTAATTTGTATGCCCTTTATTTCTTTCTCTTGTCTGATTGCTCTAGCTAGGACTTTCCAGGACTATGTTCAGCAACAGTGGTGAAAGTGGATATACTTGTTGTGTTTCAGATTTTAGAGGAAAGACTTTGTTTTTCCCAATTCATTATGACACTAACAGAGGCAAAAATACACATTTTGTTATACATGGCCTTTGTTAGGTTGAGTTATGTTTCTTCTCTACCCAGATTTTGAAGAGTTTCATCATCAGTAAATGTCAAACCATTTGAAATGATCATACATTTTTTTGTCCTTCATTGTGTTGAGATGATGTATCAAATTGATTGATTTGCATATGTTAAACAATCCTTGCATCACACGGATAAATCTCACTTTGTCATGATAAATAACATTTTAATGCATTGTTGAATTTAGTTTGTTAGTATATTCTTGAGGATTTTTGCATCAATATTCATCAGAGATACTGGTCTTTTGTATTTTTTTTTTTGATGTGCCTTTGTCTGGTGTTTATATCAGGGTAATACTCTCCTTATATATAAGCTTGGAAATATTCTCACCTCTTTTATTTTTTGGAATAATTTAACTAGGGTTGGTGTTAGTTCTTCTTTAAATGTTTGGTAGAATTTAGGTCATTGGATGCCATGCTTTTCTTTACTGGGAACCTTTTTGTTATGACTTTGATCTTACTACTTGTTATTGGTCTGTTCAAGTTATTAATTTTTTTTCTGGTGATATTATTTAGTTTCTAGCTTTTATTTTTTGTGTAGCCATTGTATGTTTTTTGGTTTCAGATTACCATGACGTTGCAAACACTATCTTCTAACTCATTATTTCAATATGATTACAAATTAACACTGCATGAACAAACAAGCATGCAAGTCAGAATAAAAAAAAAAAAACACCTAATCAAACTAAAAGCTAAGCAAAACGAAGTCTTAACTTCATCTCCTGGCTTTTTTACTGTATATAATATTTTGCTGTTTATGTCTTGAAAGTTGTTGTATTTGTTATTTTTTATTGGTTCATCATTTAGTCTTTCTACTTAAGAATAGTTTACACACCACAGTTACCATATTCTAATATTCTGTGTTTTTCTGTGTAGTTATTATTACCAGTGAGTTTTGTACCTTCAGATGATTTCTTATTGATCATTAATGTCCTTTTCTTACTGATTGAAATACTTCCTCTAGTGTTTCTTGTAGAATAGGACTGGTGATAATGAAATCCCTCAGCCTTTGTTTTCTGGAAAAGTTTTATTTCAGCTTTATGTTTAAGAAATCTTTTTACTAGATATATTATTGTTGCCAAACATAGTTGAGCTCCATTTTATGTTATTTGTTTTTTTTCTCTTGCTACTTTACTTTTAAAATTCCTTCTTTATCCTTTATCTCTGGGAATTTTATTCATAAATGCTTTGATATGCTCTTCTTTGGATTAAATCTGTTTGGTGTTCTATAATGTACTTGTACAGGATACTGATATTTCCTTTAGATTGGGAAGTTCTCTGTTATTATCTTTTTGAATAAGCTTTCTACCATTATCTCTTTCTCCACCTCCTCTTTAAGGCCAATAACTCTTAGATTTGCCATTTTGAAGCTATTTTCTTGGGTCCTGTAGGCATGCTTTATTGTTTTATGTTCTTTATTCTTTTATCTTTTCTGACTATATTTTGACGAGATCAGGCGCGTTCAGGGTGGTATGGCCGTAGACTTCTGACTATATTTTGAAATAGTCTGTCTTTAAGATGACTAACTCTGCTTGATCAATGCTGCTAATAAAAGGCTCTGATGCATTTTTCAGAATTTCAATTGCATGTTCATCTTTGGAATTTCTGCTTGATTTTAAAAAATTATTTCAACCTATTTGTTAAATTTATCTGATAGAATTCTGAATTCTTTTTCTGTATTTTATTGAGTTTATTTGAGTTTCCTCAAGATATCTATTTTGAATTCTTCATTGGAAAGGTCACATATCTCTGTTTCTCCAGGAATGGTCCCTGGTGCCTTGTTTAGTTCATTTGATGAGGTCATGTTTTACTGGTGTTTTGATACCTTTAGGGGTTCGTCTGTGTCTGGGAAGTGAAGATTTAGGTAGTCATTGCATTTTTCACAGTCTGGGCTTGTTTGTACTTCTCCTTCTTTGGAGCTTTCCAGATATTGAAAAGTACTTGAATGTTGTGATCAAAGCTGTATCTCCTTTAGGTGGCACCTCAAGCCCAGTAATGCTGTGGTTCTTGCAGACATTTGAAGATATCACCTTGATAATCTTGGACAAGATCTGGGAGAATTCTCTGGACTACCAAGCAAGGACTCTTTTTTTTTCTTTTACTTTCTCCCAAACAGAGTCTCTCTCTCTGTCTGTTTTTGAGCCTCCTGAATTTAGGGTGACGCGACATAACCACCTATGTGACCAGCCCCACTATGGCTGTTCTGAGTCAGACCTCAAGTGAGCACAACACTGGGTCTTGCCTGTTTGCTTGAACTATTACTTGGCTATTGTGTACATTTGCCCACAGCCCTGAGGCTCTAAGTTCAGCAGGTGACACAGTCAGACAAGCTTATGTCCTTCCCTTCAGGGTGGTGAGTTTCCCCAGGCACAGGGTAGTTCCAGACGTACTGTCCAGGAACCAGGGACTCGTGTCAAAAACCTTAGAAGTCTACTTGGTGTTGTATGGTACTGCAACTGAGCTGGAACTCAGACCACAAGATGCAGTTTTCCTACTCTTCCCTCCCTGTTCCAAAGGCTTAGGAGCCTCATCTGTGGCCACTGCCACCACAGGCCCATGGGGAGTCTTGTCAGACCACCACTGATGGTGGCCCTAAGGCCTATGGGCCCTCCACTCAGCTTTTGGTAAGTGTTACCTGGTCTGCGACTCACCCTTCAGGGCAATGGGCTCCCCTCTGGCCTAGTGCAGGACCAGAAGTGCTATCCAAGAGCCAAATCCTGAGATCAGGCACCCGAAGAGCCCACTTGGTGCTCTACCACCCTGTGACCAAGCCGGTACTTAAGGTGCACCACAAATTCTCTTTTACTTTCTCCTCTGCTTTTCTCAAGCAGATGGAGTCTTGCCCCATAGTTAACAGAGATGGGAATGTTCTGAGTTTCACCTGAAGCCAACAAGTCTCAGGATCTCTTCGTGGCCCTCCACGTAGTCCCTGGGTGTCACTGCTGGTTATTCAGTGCCCAGAGGATCTTCAGTTAGCAAGAGATGAATACTGCCAGAAATGGGTACTTCCTTTCAATACACCAGCTTCCCTCTGGCCTATGCTGTATCTAGAAATGTCATCCTGGAGCTAGAGCCTTGAGAGGGGTTCCCACGACTCTGACCATTTTTCTATCCTGCGGTGGTTGAGCTGGTATCCGGGATGCAAGACAAAGTCCTCTCTACTCTTTCCTCTCATCTCCTCAAGTGGAAGGATTGGGTCTTGTTTGGAGCCATGGGCTCTTCAGCCTTGTGTTAGGGGAGAGGTGATGTAAGCATTTCCTTAGCCACCCCCGCTGGTGTCTCAGTAGGTTACACCCCACTCCCCACTCGAAGTCCTCTGGTTCTGGGCCCAGTTCAGCAGTAAGACTCCCTTGGAGTTGCAACCTACACTATCTTTCATGTTTGTTTAGAGACCCAGAGCATTTTAACCCATGACAGCAAAGCTTGCAGGAACTCAAAATCCAACTGCTGGAATTGGTGATTTCCTTCTGGCTAGGGCTGGTTTAAATGCTCCTTCCATGGGTGGGAACAGGCTGAGTTTAGTCTAGTTTTCCTTTCTGCTATAACAGGACAACATTGAGTTTAATGCCTCATAATTGCTGCACTTTCCCTTCCCCAGCACACAGAAACGCTCTCTGCTCCATGCCCCTGCTATAGGGTCCTGGGATGACGTTGGTGCTTCAAGGCTGTTTTTTGTTGTTGTTGTTTGGGTTTTTTGTTTGTTTGTTTGTTTTTACTTCTTCAGTGACTTTTCAGTGATACAAATTTAAAATAAGGTCCTGTGAGTTCTTATCTGATATTTGCTTATCATAAAGGTGCTTTTTTGTGTAGACAGTTTTTTAACTGGTGTCTTTGTTGGGACAGGGTTGATCAATGAAGTCTATTCTGCCATCTTGGTCAGCCTCCTCCTCTCAGTGTATTTAATAATAATACATAATTTCTCTCTTAAATTTGAAGACATCTAGTTTCTAGATACAGATATGTCTACAGGATAAGCAAATTTGCACAATCCAATTTCTGTATCTCAGTTTTCTCATGTGTAAAATGTAGTTTTATGATACACCAAAAGATCACTAAATTATTTTTCACTTATAAGTGCTAATGTTTGATCTTGTGTTTTGATGTAGTTTGAATTAGACACTAACCCACAGGTTTTGCACTTTATTCTAACTCAAAATTACTTGAGAAATATTATTAATATATAGATTCTTGAAATCCATTCCTAGAGATTCTGATTCTCTAGGTCTGGGTGAAGCCCAGAGTTTTACATTTTAACAAGCACTTCCAATAACTATGTTGTTGATAATCCTAGATTGCCCTAGATTATAAATTCTTTGAGGGCAAGGAATATATATTATGTAACATTGTAAATACAGAGTAGCTACTTTATAATTTGCTGAGTGAATAAATGGATTAATATGTTTTACTAGTATGGTAACAAGATAACAATCAAAACAACATTGTGTTACAGTTGGTTTTAAAATATAAATATTTATATACAAATATTCAATAAATATGTATAAATAAATTTATGGCCTTATACAACATAATGAATCTTGTTGATATGTGTGAAAAAAATAAATGTCTGTAAAAGTTAACTTATTCAACAAGGAGATATCAATAACAAAGATTTAAGGGATTCATAAAATCATTAAAAAAAAAAAAAAACCTAAGTGTACTTTTAAGCCGTTAGAGTACTGAGTGCCTGATTACAAGGATCTGTGGAGAGGTGCTTCCAGTTTCCATCCCTGAAATGTCGTGGCTCTCTCCAGGTTTGGAGGCAAGAAAATCTGCCCTGTGTGTTTATAACCAAAAGCTGTAAATGGCAACTGTGAAAATGTAGAGCTTAGAAGTATTGGCCATAAAAACAATTTTGCAAAGCATGATAACACTACCTATGTGATAGCTGGAGAAATCATCAATATTAAATTGAATTTTCTTTCAAGTAAATCTATAGAACAATATAATATCAACAAATAGATAAAAGTTGTGAAAACCAGCAAAGAGCTTGTAGTCAGGAAGGACAGTATTCAAATTGCAGTCTTGCCAAATGTGTAACGTTAGATATTTTACTTCATTACCTTGAACTCCTGCCATCTCATCTTTCAAATTAGCAGATGAATATCTCTCTCAAAGCATTGTTAGGAATCTTGAAAATTAAATGAGATATATGTACCAATACCTGATATGAAATAATAATAATAATATAGTTTGAATGTGTGTCCAGAAGGTGGGGCCTGGTGGGAAGAGATTAAATCATGGGAGCAGGTTTCTCATTAATGGTTTAGCACCATTCCCATGGTGCTGTCTTCATAATAGTGAGTGAGTTCTCAGGACATCTGGTCATTTAAAAGTGTGTAACACCTTCCCCATCTCCCTCATGATCCTGCTCTGTCCATATGACATGCCTGCTTTTGCTTCATCTTTTCCCATGATTGTAAGCTTCCTAGAGCCTCTCTGGAAGCTGAGCAGATACCAGCATCATGCTTCCTGTACAGTTTACTAAATGGTGATGCAATTAAAATATTTTCATTGTAAATTACACAGTCTTGGGTATTTCTTTATAACGATATGAGAATAACCTAACATGAATAGTTAGAGGAAGAAGAAGAAGGAGGAGGAAGAGGAGGAGGAGGAGGAAGAGGAAGAGGAAAAAAATTTATTGAGCAAATACCACATCTAAAATATGTTTTCTAGGTGTGTGATACCTACTCTCTAAATTAAAACAATGGTCCTGCAAGGCAGGTGTTTTATTTTTATTTGAGACAGACTCTCACTCTGTCACCCAGGTTGGAGTACAGTGGTGCTAATTTGGCTCACTGCAACCTCTGCCTCCTGGATTCAAGTGATTCCTCTGCCCCAGTCTCCCAAGTAGCTGGAATTACAGGCGCCCAATACCATCCCCAGCATTTTTTTTTTTTTTTTTTTTTTTTTTTTTTTTTT
>NW_016826775.1:49638-62434 GCF_001698545.2 Rhinopithecus bieti
CCTCCTAAAGTGCTGGGATTACAGGCGTGAGAGACTGTGCCCGGCCAGGTGTTTTTTTATAATCATTGTTTTGCAAAATTGAAGACTGGATGTACAGAAAGGGCAATTAGCCAAAGATCAAACATCTACTAAGTGGTAGAGGCAGGATTTAACCCTGGGGAGATATACTACAGAGCCTGAGATCTTATTCTACACAACCTCTTGGTACTTTACAACTATAACAACTGCTCATTTAGTAAACTTACCTGATTAAGTATGGTGAAAATTCAGTGTAGTAGACTCTATTTATGTTCACCAATATCCAGTGTCTCCCTGTCTGGAAAGATTATACATTCCTACCCTATGAACTCAGAAGTAGTCATATCAGTTGATGTGGCCAATGGAATGTGAGTAGAAGCAATGTTTACCACTTTAATGTAGAAGTTTTAAAAATAGTATTAGCTGTGCTATGATAAAGCAAAGTTGTGTTTTCTTCTGTCATTGATAACAGCAATGGTCAAAATGATGATCGTGCCATTAGCCTGTCCTCTGATTAATAATGACATTGATACAACATAGAGGATCAGAATGCTATATTTAACCCTCTAGAGATACATTATGTGAGTGATGAACAAACATTTTCTGATGTAAGCCATTTAGATTTTGGGGTGGGAATGTTTGCTACTAAAGCATAACCTAGTATATTATGACAGATACATCCAGAAAGGTTGAAAAATAGTAAAAAATAGAAAATGAGCCAGTGCCAGAAAAAAATGTAAAATGCAATTACAGAGACAGGATTTTGTACAAGGTGACATGATGAAATAAAGCTTCATATACACTGTGTTCTTGTGTTTATGGAGAAATCAACTATTCATAGACCAACAGTCTATGCTGACTATGAAGTGTATTAGGAGAGTCAGGGCAACTTTTTAATTTCTACTTGTTCTTTTTTTTGACAGTTCTCACAATTATATTTGTGAGAACATTGTGCCAGTATCATGACAGATTAGGCTTAAGAAAACAAATGCAGGAGCAAAAACTAGTTCCTTCTGATCTTTCAAACTTGTGGTTATCTGTTCTTAATGCTGCAGCCGCTTTGAACTGTTGTGATGTTATAATCACCAATCAAAACTTTTTTGACTTTGTGCAAGTGAAGACATAGACTTAATTTCAATCTAGTAGCATCCTCTCAACCTAACAGTTCAGGCATCTAATTATCTATCTGTCATATTACAGTTCTTTTTTAAGGTCATGAAGGTCTAACTTATTGACAAATTCTAATGTCACTTTTATACCTTACTCTTCTTACTACTAATTGTGGGTTCAGTAAAACTTGACCTCTAAGACTATGAGCTTCTTGAGGTCAGAGACTGTGTCCTATACATCTTTGAGAACCTAGCACTAGTATTATTTTGGTAAGTATTTATTGAATACCTGAAATTTGCCAGCCGATATACTAGCACTGGGAAAAGATAATGAGGAAAAGAAGACAGGCTTGTTGCCATCATAGATTCTACAGACTAGTGGTAGTGGCAGATATTAATCATATTGTTTAATAAATACATAATTATTTATGGGTTAAATATAGTATTCTGATCCTCTATGTTGTATCAATGTCATTATTAATCAGAGGACAGGCTAATGGCATGATCATCATTTTGACCATTGCTGTTATCAATGACAGAAGAAAACACAAACTTTGCTTTATCATAGCACAGCTAATACTATTTTTAAAGTTTCTATATTAAAGTAGTAAACATTGCTTCTACTCACATTCCATTGGCCACATCAACTGATATGACTACTTCTGAGTTCAATAGGGTAGGAAAGTACAATCTTTCCAGACAGGGAGACACTGGATATTGGTGAACATAAATGGAGTCTACTACATTGAATTTTCACCATACTTAATCAGGTAAGTTTACTAAATGAGCAGTTATTATAGGCAAAACTAATCTAGGGTTTGGAGGAATAGAAATAAGAATAGTAGTTTCCTGTTTGCCTCTGTGGTGGTGGTTAGGAGAATGGAAAGTAGACATCACAAGACATCTTATGGGGTGTGTGTGTGTGTGTGTGCATATGTAAAATCTTTATAGAAATTTTATATGTGTATGAAATCTATCTATCATCTGTATCACTCAAATTGTAGCATAGATCATATGCCATTTTGCGGCATCATTTTGTAAATGACAGAATAAATGTGTGAATGAATCCTTGTACATACAACTTTGTATACATATTGTTGTAGATAATGGCAAAATAATTTTGATAAATATACCTACTGACCTGTTTACAGGGTGATTGTAAGAACTGAATGAAATAGTCAGAGGCATAATGAGATAGTGACAAGCATTCATTGAAACTTTGGTATTTGAAACATACACAGCAGGGCCCAAACAAATGTTTATGTTCTTTTCTCTCTTACACTACAGTCATGATTAAAAGCACTTATAGAAATTTCATGGTGGCTTCTGGCTGCTTAAGTAATCAATAGTTGTATCTGTTTTATGCTCCTTCAGAGGTATAGTTTATCCCTGTTCTTATTTGTAACTAAAGCTCAAAACGTTTACTGCCATTAAAGTAGGTATATACATTTTGCCTAAGTCTTATTCTACCCCATCTTAATTTAGAATCTGTTCTAAGCCCAATGAGAAGTACTTTGTTCTTGGTAGCTCATACTACAACATATTCAATCTGCATGGTATTCAGAAGGGAAGTAATATTGACATATTAATTCAACTGGCCTGAATGTATACTGTATTTTACAAACTGAAAGGCTGAAGCTCAGGAACCAAGATATAAAATAGCTGGTCCAGTAAAAAACTGTATATTTTCATAAATAATTTACAGATTGGCTTGCAGTTTTTAAAAAGGTTCTTCTAAGGAAATTTTGCTGCCCGAAGTGGAACATTTTACCTTTCCGTAACACCCACTGTAGCACCTGATTATTTGATTCAGTGCACTTTGCTGGAAGTATATGAATTTATTTGTGTATGGGGATAAAAATGGTGCTGCTGGCCACATTACTGAAGAATCTGGTAAACACCTGTACTGTTTCTCTGTATTATCTGGACTGAATGTGGCTGAAAATCAGCAGTGGATTGTATCACTGTTTTCCCCTCCCTCATATCTTGACTAGCATAATTAGATGATACTTTCTTTTCAGATAGACACACTTACATTTGCCTTTAGTAATGTTTACTCTGCATTTCCTTTGAACAAAATAATGAATTTCGTTTCCTTTTAGTCATATTCTGTTTGATCCATTTAGTTCTTTGAAGACTGTCAGTGCAGCTACATAGAAAAGTAGTCTGCCGGGATAAGTTCAGGTTTTTTGACATGAATCTTTTAGGCATATTCATCTTTAACAAATGAGACTTTTGAATATTTCTAACTTCTTTGTGTCTGTTTAACACTGATAAGTATTCAATTCTTGGTTTTCTTTCATTGCTGTATATGTTGATATATCTGTTAGTATAACATATCTAAATTGACAGTGTGTGCGTTTGTTATAGGCAAGCTATAAATGAAAGTTTCCTTCATGTTGATATTTTAATTATAACCCTAAATTTACAAAACATTCTATTCTAGGTAAACGAAAACTCTGAGTAACAATGACAAAATGTTTTAAATAAGGTTATAATGATTTAGTTATTAAGATTGAAGGGATAATAATAGTATCCTATAGATAAACTGAGACAAGCATTTCTGCCAGTCTTGTAGTCCCCAGTTAATTGGGCAGAACTCTGTATGTAGGTACGTCTAATGTTTTTGTCTGTTGTCCTCTGGAGCACTGGGTTGACAATAGAGCCAACCTGAGAGAAGTTTATAACTGGCTAACTTACACTGCTGTAAGACTCCATTCAGATGGAACTAAATGGAATTGCCCAACCCTCCTTGTAATCTAGCCAAGTTCTGGATGGGGTAAGTCAGGAACTTATTTAAGACAATGGCATTGATCACACAGGCAGGAGCAATGTTGAAGACAGTGACTTGATATCAGACTGTAGTTTGAAGACAGATATTAGCTCATTTATTTTCCAACTAACTCTCTGTAAAAGTCAACACTATAGGGAAAGGACAGTCTGAGATTCACTTTTCAAAATCTGTTTCAAATCTCTTTTACTTATCTAATGTCATACCTGCCTGGCCAATGCCAATGATCTGTCAAATATAGCCCCAGAAATTGTTGATTTAATACAATGTTAGATTAATAGCATAGTGATTTTCCATAGTGAAGCTTGAAAATATTCCCTGAATCACATGCCTGGAAAATATGTATTTGTGATTAGTTAAATTTTACAGATAAGTTTAACTTGCCCTATTAAGTGTCAATAATTTGTTTTAACTACTTCACAGAATTTTAAGAAATCAATTTTATAATATTTATTCTTGCCTTATTAAATAGATGAGTCAAAACATAAGAACTCTCGAAGTCATTGATGGGTCTGCTACTAATCTTATGGATAACCCTTATCTCAGATTTTGTAACTGTATTAGTCTGTTCTCATTCTGCTAAAAAAAAGACATATCTGAGCTTGAGTAATTGATAAAGGAAAGAGGTTTAATTGACTTGCAGTTCCACATGGCTAGGGAGGCCTCACCATCATGGCAAAGGTGAATGAGGAGCAAAGTCACATCTTATGTGGCAGCAGGCAGGAAAGCTTGTGCAGGGGAACTCCCATTTATAAAACTATCAGACCTTGTGAGACTTATTCACTACCATGAGAACAGTATGGGGGAAACCACCCACATGATTCAGTTATCTCCACCTAGCCCACCATTGATACATGGAGATTATTACAATTCAAGGTGAGATTTGGGTAGGGACACAGTCAAACCATATTATTCTGCTCCTGACCCCTCCCAAATCTCATGACCTCACATTTCAAAACCAATCATGCCTTCCCAACAGTCCTCCAAATCTTAACCTATTTCAGGATTACCTCAAAAGTCCACAGTCTAAAGTCTCATCTGAGACAAGGCATGTCCCTTCTGCCTATGTAAATCAAAACAAGTTAGTTACCACCTAGATACAATGGGGTATACGCATTTGGTGAATGCACCTGTTTCAAATGGGAGAAATTGTCCAAAACTAAGGAACTACAGGCCCAATGCAAGTCCAAAATCTAGCAGGGCAGTCAAATCCTAAAGCTCCAAAATGATCTGCTTTGACTCCAATTCTCACATCTGGGTCATGCTGATGCAAGAGGTGAGTTCCCATAGTGTTGGGAAGTTATGCCCCTGTGGCTTTGCAGGGTACAGCCTCCCTCCTGGCTGCTTTCACTGGCTGACATTGAGTCTTTGTGGCTTTTCCAGGTGCACAGTACAAGCTCTTGGTGGATCTACCATTCTGGTGTCTCGAGGACAGTGACCCTCTTCTCATAGCTCCACTAGGCAGTGCTCCAGTGGGGACTCTGGGTGGAGGCTTGCCCTCCACATTTCCCTTCTGCACTGCCCTAACAGAGATGTTAAAATGAGGGCTCTGCCTTTGCAGCAGAATTCTGCCTAGACATATAGGCATTTCCGTATGTCCTCTGAAATCTAGGCAGAGCTTCCCAAACCTCAATTCTTGACTTCTGTGTACCCACAGGCCCAATACCAAGTGTAAGCTGCCAAAACTTGGGCCTTGCACCCTCTGAGCAACAGCCTGAGCTCTACATTGGCCCCTTTTAGCTATGACTGGGACACAGGGTGCCAAGTCCTGAGACTGCACGAAGCAGCAAGGCCATGGGCTCAGCCCACGAAACCATTTTTTCCTTCTATACCTCCTAGCTTGTGATTAGAGAGATGGCCTTGAAGACCTCTGAGTGCCATGGAGATATTTTCTCCATTGTCTTGGCAATTAACGTTTGGCTCCTAGTTACTTATGCAAATTTCTGTAGCTCTCTTGAATTTGTCTTCAGATAATGGGTTTTTCTTTTCTACTGCATTGTCAGGTTTTTCTAAATTTTCTAAACTTTTATGCTCTGCTTCCCTTTTAAACATAAGTTCCAATTCCAAACCACATCTTTGTGAATACATAAAACTGAATGCTTTTAACAGTACCCAAGTCACCTCTTCAATGCTTTTCTGCTTGGAAATTTCTTCTGCCAGATATCCTAAATTATTTCGTTCAAGTTCAAATTTCCATAAATATCTGGAGCAGGGACAAAATGCTGCCAGTCTCTTTGCTAAAACATAGCAAGAGTCATATTTGCTCCAGTTCCCAGAAAGTTCTTCATTTCCATCCGAGACCACCTCGGCCTGGACTTTATTGTCCATATCACTATCAGCATTTTGGCCAAAGCCATTCCACAAGTCTTTAGGTAGTTCCAAACTTTCCCACATTTTCCTGCCTTCTTCTGAGCACTCCAAACTGTTTCAATCTCTGCCTGTTACCCAGTTCCAAAGTCACTTCCACATTTTGGGGTTTCTTTACAGCAACATCGCACTTTACCCATACCAATTTACTGTATTAGTCTGTTTTCACACTGCTAAAAAGATGCAGCCAAGACTGGATAANGAAAGTTCTTCATTTCCATCCGAGACCACCTCGGCCTGGACTTTATTGTCCATATCACTATCAGCATTTTGGCCAAAGCCATTCCACAAGTCTTTAGGTAGTTCCAAACTTTCCCACATTTTCCTGCCTTCTTCTGAGCACTCCAAACTGTTTCAATCTCTGCCTGTTACCCAGTTCCAAAGTCACTTCCACATTTTGGGGTTTCTTTACAGCAACATCGCACTTTACCCATACCAATTTACTGTATTAGTCTGTTTTCACACTGCTAATAAAGATGCAGCCAAGACTGGATAATTTATAAGGGAAAGAGCTTTAATTGACCCACTGTTCCACATGACTGGGGAGGCCTCACAATCATGGTGGATGGCACATAAGGAGCAAAGTCATGTCTTACATGGAGGCAGGCAAGAGAGTTTGTGCAGGGGAACTACCATTTATAAAACCATCAGATCTTGTGAGACTTATTTACTACCATGAATACAGTATGGGGGAAACTGCCCCTATGATTCAGTTATCTCCACCTGCCCCCCTCCCCTTGACATGTCAGAATTATTGCAATTTAAGGTGTGGTTGGGCAGGGGTACATCCAAACCATATTAGTAACTTATTAAAAAACTGAGTAGTCTTACTATAAATTGTTTTTTCAAAACATGGAGTTTGACCATGTTGAATTTGTGCTGCCTCCATTGCTGCTGTGAGCACCTGCGCAGAGACAGGAACTCCAGCATCTGCTAGCACCCTGCTGCAGCCAATGAGTGTGCACTCTGCCACAGTGATGCTGCCACTACTGCTGGCATGTGTGAACAAGGACCAATCCTACTACCACCATCCTACAAAATTCTTTGCCCAGCACAACCCATCGGAGTGCTTGACCAGAAGTCTGATGGCTCTTCAGCATCCCCATCACAGTGGGTTTCTAAACTCAAGGAGCCAGAGAAAAAAGTTGGAGGCCAATACAAGTTTCCCAGAGTCAGAGCATGCAGTACAGGGTTATGTCTTGAGTCTTAGCCGCCTAAAATCTTCCAGAAATGAAGCCAGTCAACTGAATACACCTTATATCACAACAAAATTCTCAAGGTCATAAAATGGACATAAAATATTCAAAGGACAGCAACTTCATGGATTTAAGGAACATCAACCTACAGAGATGAGAGAGAACCAGCATAAGAACTCTGAAAACTCAAAAGCCAGCATTATTTCTTTCCTCCCAATGATAGCACCACTTCTCCAAAAAGGTTCTGAACCAGGCTGAGATGACTGAAATGACAGAAATAGAAATCAGAATATGGATAAAAATGAAGATCACCACTCCTATTCAACATAGTATTGGAAGTCCTGCACAGAGTAATCAGGTAAAAGAAAAAAAATTAAAGGCATCTGAATAGGAAGCTACTAACTCAAACTATATCTCTTTTCAGACAACATTATTCTATATATAGAAAATCCCATAGTCTTGGCCCAAAAGCTCCTTCTGCTGATAACTTCAGCGAAGTCTCAGGAGAGAAAATCAACCTATAAAAATGACTAGCACTCTTATACACCAATAACAGTCAAACTGAGATCCAAATCAGGAACACAATTCCATTCACAACTGCCATCAAAACAATAGAATACCTAGGAGTACAGCTAATCAGGAAGGTGAAACATCGCTACAATCAGAACTACAAACCATTGCTCAAAGAAATCGTAGATGCCACAAACACATGAAAAAACATTCTATGCTCATGGATAGGAGGAATCAATATTGTAATAATGTCCATAGTTCACAAAGTAATTTATAGATTCAATGCTATTTTTATTAAACTACCATTGAGATTCTCCACAGTACTAGAAAAAGAAATTAAATTCATATGAAACCAAAAAAGAGTCCAAATAGTGAAGGCAATTTCTAAGCAAAAAGAATAAAGCTGGAGACAGCGCACTACCTGACTTCACACTATATTCCTGGACTACAGTAACCAACAGAGCATGACACCACTACAAAAACAGACACAAAGAACAATGAAACTGAACAAAGAGCCCAGATATAAGGCTGCATACCTACAACCATCTGATCTTCTACAAAGCTGACAAAAACAAGCAGTGGGAAATTACACTCTTAAATAAATGGTTCTGGGATAACTGGTTAGCCATATGCAGAAGACTGAAACTGGACCACTTCCTTACACTATATACAAAAATCAACCCACATTGGATCAAAGACTTAAATGTAGAACACAAAACTATAAAAACCCCGAAGACAACTTAAGTAATACCATTCTGAACATAGGCAAAGATTTCATGACAAAGATAACAAAAACAATCCAACAAAAGCAAAATTTAACAAATGGGATTTAATTAAACTAAAGAGCTTCTGCACAACAAAAGTAACTATCAAAAGAATAAACAGACATCCCATAGAATGGGAAAATTTTTTTTCAAACTATGCATCTGACAAAGGTCTAATATTCAGCATCTGTAAGGAACTTAAACAAATTTATAAGAGAAAGGACAAACAACCCCTGATACGATTTGGCTCTGTGTCCCCACCTAAATCTCATCTCAAATTATAATCCCCATGTCAAGGGAGGGACCTGGTGGGATGTTATTGGATAATGAGGTTGGTTTCTGCCATGCTGTTTTCATGATAGTAAGTGAACTCTCACAAGATCTGATGGTTTAAAAGTGGCGCTTCCCCCTTAGTGCTATCTCTCTCCTGACACCATGTTAGATGTGCCTTGCTTCCCCTTTGCCTTCCACCCGATTGTAAGTTTCCTGAGGCCCCACCAAGCCCTCTGGAACTGTGTGGGAATTAAAACTTTTTTCTTCATAAATTACCCAGTCTCTGGTCATTGTTTATAGCAGTGTAAAAAGCAATTAATACAACCCTCTTAAAAAGTGGACAGTGGATATAAACAAATATTTTCCAAAACAAGACATATATGTGGCCAATGAACATATTAAAAAAAAAAGCTCAATATCACCGATCATTGAAGAAATGCAAAGAAAAACCACAATGAGATACCATCTCGAGCCAGTCAGAATCACTATTACTAAAAAGTCAAACAATGACAGGTGCTAGCATGGTTGTGGAGAAAAGGGACCACTTAAACACTTTTGTTAGTAGTGTAAATTAGTACAACCATTGTGAAAAGTAGTGTGGCAATTCCTCTAAACCTAAAAACAGAACTACTTTTTGACCCAGGAATCCCATTACTGGGTATTTAGCCAAAGGAATATAAATTGTTCAATTATATAGATATATGCATGCATATGTTCATTGCAACACTATTTGCAATGGCAAGGACATAAAAAGAACCTAATGCCCATCAATGGGAGACTGAATAAAGAAACTGTGATACATGTACACCATGGAATACTATATAGCCAGAAAAGAAGAATGAGATCATGTCCTTTGCAGGAACATGGATTGAGCTGCAGGCCATTATCCCTAGCAAACTAACACAGGAACAGAAAACCAAGTACCACATGTTCTCACTTACAAGTTGGAGCTAAATAATGAGAACACATGGACACATAGAGGTAATAACTGACACTGGGGCCTAACAGAGGATGGGGGTGGGAGGAGGGAGGTCATCAGGAAAAATAACTAATGGCTACTAGGCTTTATACTCGGTGATTAAATAATCTATACAACAAAGCCCCATGATATGACTTTCCCCTGTAAAACAAACCTGCACTCAAACCCTGAAACTTAACAAAAAAATTAAAAAAGAAGTAAAACAATAGAAATATAATAAAATGATACTGACTAATGTCATGTAGAAGAAGACCATATAAAAATGTCTGCACGTTTTAATATTATTCTGTAACTATTACAAGGCTTATTTACTAACTTTTGGCTCTTTCCTGTGTTCCAGAGCATTGAACTTGTTAGATAAGGGGTTTCTAGGGAAGTAAAGTGCTCTTAATGCTTGTTATGAGCTGTATCACCCTCTGCAATTTTCTTTTCTTTTTTTTTTTTTTTTTTTTTTTTTTTTTTTTGAGACGGAGTTTTGCTCTTGTTGCCCAGGCTGGAGTGCAATGGCACCATCTCGGCTCACCACAACCTCCGCCTCCTGGGTTCAAGCCATTCTCCTGCCTCAGCCTCCCGAGTAGCTGGGATTACAGGCATGTGCCACCATGCCTGGCTAACTTTGTTGTGATTTTCAAAATTCCATTTTTGTTTGCCTGTATAAATTATAAAAAAAAACCTCAAATCAAAATGTTCATTTAACTGATTTCCTATAGGAAGGGGATAGTACTACGATCTGAATGTTTGTGATTCTCCCAAATTCTCTTGTTAAATTCCTCACCTTTGAGTTGGAGCCTTTTGGAGATGATTAGGTCGTGAGGGAGGAGTCTTCATGAATGGGATTAGTGCCTTCATAAAGGAGACCTCAGAGAGCTCCCTCTCCCCTTTCACTATGTGAGGACACAGCAAGAAAAGGGTATCTATGAATCGGCAAGTACACTCTCACCAGGCACCCAACCATCAGGCACTTTAATTGTGAATTTCACAGCCTGTAGATGAGAAAGAAATGTGCTGTTTATAAGCCACCAACTCGGTGGTATTCTGTTATAGCAGCTCAAATAGATTAAGACTCATAGTAAAAAGAAATACACATTTATTGACACTCTCTATGTGCTAGATATTTTCATACATTCTTTTATTTAATATGTGTAAAAGCCTTGTGAGGAGTGCAACTATACACTTTTTATCAATGAGTTAACTGATGTTTAGAAAGGTCAAGTACTTCAGAGTAAGGACTTCAGGATAAGGCAAACCTGATCTTAAGATGTAATGCAATCATTTACTTTAGGCAATTTACTTCACTTTGTGAGCCTATTTTCTCATCTTAAAATTGAGTAACACCAATTTTATAGATTTTCTGTGGGAATTAAGTAAATTGACACAAGTTAGACAGTCTTATATATGGTTGGCACAGAGGTTGTTTGCAATAAGTTGCTATTATTGTTTTCAACAGTTAAGAAGAAAAAAGTAAAGAGAGAAAAGGAAAAGAGAGGTAACCAGAATTGGATACCTGCTCAAGTTACAAGCAAATAAATTACAAGGTTAGACATAATCCCAAGCCAGTCTTATCTGCTAGCATACTCTTTCCACAATACTAAAGTGTCTCTCCTCAAGTATACAACATTTTCTGCCACAAATTTCTCTGAAAATGAATAAAGTAATTGCATAGGAGTATATATGCCTAGAAACTCATGTGGTAAAAGTAAAAAAAAAAATCTACTAAATAATTTTGGAAGAAATATTGAAATATGTATGTGTACCTGTAACCTATATGATGATTCACAGTTGCAACAGCCCAAAAAACTTGGGAGTTAATATATGGAATCTCTTTATTTATTAAACTAGCTTTAAATTTCTTTATCTGCCTGCAATTTCACCAACAACAGCAAATTTAGTCTTGGTGCTTTCAGGTATACTTCATCTTACCTGATAGGAAGAGAAATTGAACATTCATGCTGGGACCTAGAGGTTTCTGTTACACAGTCATGATGAACTTACAGTCATTTCTCTTCACAAAAGCACTGTAGGCTGGATATTTTAAGTGGCACTGGGTAATATGTGGATAGTAAACAGAACTCTTGGAGGATGTCCTTTAATGGATGATCTTTTAAAGACAGCTGTTTTCTACTTCTCAATGCCGAACAAGTGGCCTCTTCACATCCCTATGATGTTTTGAGGGCTGATACTCGCAGCTAAAGACCACTGCCTGCTTATTATTTCAAAATGAGCTCTCTAAGGAACTGGAGAGGAGGCAGGATTTTTCCCTGAAAATTAAGTGTATAACTTCCTCAGCTTTCTCTTGACTTCCCCATACCTTAACGTAATAGATAGTTTCTTAGGGCTACTCTTTCACACATTACAGCCATGAGATAAATTAGTAATATGTCTGTCTCTGTTTCTAATTCTCATAATCAGATATATTCTCTCAATCTAGAAATGTAAAACCTACATTCTTTGTTCTTCCCTATCCAAGTGGAAGCATTCGTAGGGAAGGAAAAAAAGGACACAGTTTCAAGTTAATGTTTGAAGCAAATAAACATGGCACATGCCTATTACATTTGCTTGATCAGATATTTCAACATGGTATATTAACCAAGTAGATTTTGATTCAAGGCACATCAATAAAAATGTGTGAATATAGATATGTATATATTCCAGCTTTAAATTTTGTATGACTTTTTTATGAGTTATATATTTTTCCATCTTATTGTAGGAATCTTTACCAATATGATTACTATACATATATATGTATATAATTATATGTATATACTATATATATAATTATATGTATATAC
>NW_016826775.1:65156-68623 GCF_001698545.2 Rhinopithecus bieti
TTAATTATATGTCAGTTTTACAAAAGAGAAATTAAAAAAAAGAATCCATAATTAAGAATCTTCCCATAAAGGAAACAGCAGACACAGACATTCTAAAACAGCTTTCTTCCAAATAATCAGAGAAAGAAAGTAACCCCATTCTTACACAATTTCAAACTATAGAAAACGGGAATACACCCTATTTAATTTTATAAAACTGGATAAACAAATCAAAGACAGATCTTAATAAAGAGAAAAATAAGTTCTATATCACTTAGAAACATAGCTGCAAATATTCAAAATAAAATATTTGTAATAATAAAAGAAAATCCTCTCCCCTATTAGATTAATTTGGCCCCCAATCAACCACACCACAGCCTAGTAAGGTCTTAAGTGTTCCCCTCTCACTTAGTCTTATATTTATTGGCATTTTCCTCTTGGTATAAATTTGTTTTTTCTCTTTTCAGCTCTCTAAATTGAACCTGTAGAGACCACCTCCTTACATGATCTTTATTTTAGTTTTTGGAAAACCAGACTTTAGGTTCAGCCACAGAAATGTAATAGAGATCAATGGTCAAATAACCAGAATTGGAGGGTGCTTTGTTTTCAGAGGAAAAATTATCTTACTGAGGTAGGAAAAAAACACAGTAGAATAATTATAACCCAAATCCTCATAAGGAAATAGAAAAGATTTAGAAATATTAAAGTTCTTCATCGATGAATCTTTTTCGGATTAGGAGTGTGGCTACCAGAAAAATGGTGGGCTTGTATCTGATGCGGCTACTGGATCCTATACACCAACTTAGCAGGCTAGAAAAGACTTTACATTAATGCACCCGTTGAACATGAATATTGAGCCAGTAGATAGCATGGAACATAAGGCAGACACCAAGAGAACTGGTTCTATTACTCTTACTATCATTCATGAGAGAATATAGAATGTAACAGAGAAAACTTTTTCCATACTACCCCAAAGTCAAAGTCTTGTAAAGAACTCAGGAAATAATCCATAAAATTTGACTTCACAGGTTTTCTTCCCATTGAACTTCATTTCAACTAATATTTGATTATCAACAAGAAAAGCTTGGCAAAATCTAAGACATTTTGGGGTACATTTGCCTATTTGCTCCAGTCTGTAGGGAAAACCATAATGCGGAAATGCTTTAGTTTTGTTTTTTTTTTTTTGTTTTTTTTTTTTTTTTTTTTTTTCTGGCGTGCCTGTAGAATCCTTGTCTGCTTGATAAATGCCTGGTCACCTGTGATTTGCTAAAATAAAAGTAATCATTCCATACTTGGTGTATGTCTCTCCTCTCATACTTAGCACATCGTTGTGGGTTCTTCAAACTAGATTGTTAGCCATTTGAAGGCAGATACCACATTGTATACTTCTAGAGGGGAAAGGTAATACAGAGATGAAGACTCAGTTAGACTTGGTTTCAAAGTTTTTGTATCCCATTGCCTGTCTGTATGGCCTTGAGCAAATTATTTAACTTTTCTGTTGCTCCATTTTCTTATTTGTGAAATTGTCCTATATAATAGTACATTCTCCACAGGATTGTGTGCTTTTAAATGACAAAGCTACAGCACGGTGTTTCCATGTGTGTGTGTATTTCCTTTTAGTACTCTTCAAAGTTTTTCTTTCCCCAAATGGATATCAAATTATTTGAATGCTATTTATTATATTCTCCTTTACCCCTAAATATTTGTATAATCAGACTTACTAAGTTGTTTATTTCTAAATATATATGGAATTTGGGGTCTTAGTTCTGCAACATGGATAGATTATTTGTTTCTTCCTTTGTCAATACACTGACCTACCAGTTTTGATATCTGTTTGCTGAGGTCCCTCCTTACTCTTTCTTCATGAAATATTCTTATAAGTTCTGAAACATTTAATGATTCTGATTATATTTTGAAAGAACTGGAATAATAGTATATGTAATTATTCTCATTATAGATAGCTTTAACAGTACAAAAACATTCAAAATGAAATGTAAAATAACCATTTGAGTTTTAATCCATCTTCTAGCCCAATTTCTATGCATTTACATGAATCTATACATATTGCTATTCATGTGAGGTTATCAGATAAAATANCTCTAACAATATTCCTAGTGAGCATAGAAGAATTTGAAAAGAAGGAATCAACAAACTTGAAGATAGTTAATTGAGATTACTCAATTATATATATTAGATATGATAGAAAGAAAAAAAAGAAGATAAATAAATAGAGCCTCAGAAAGCTTTGGTATACCATCAGACATGCGAACATATTTAAAATTAGAATTCAAAAAAGACATGATAGAGAAGAGAGAGAGAGAATATTTGAGGAAGTAATGACAAAATCTTACCAGATTGAATCCAGATTGAATGACAAACATTATTCTACACACTCAACAAGCTCAGTATACTCCAAGTAGAATGAATATAAAAAGATCCACACACAGACATATTATAGTAAAAGTGCCAGTATCCAACAACGAGGAGAAAATCTTTGAAGTAGCTGGAGAAAAATTATTCTTTATGTACAAAGAAACCTTGATAATTTTAACACTTGATTCTTCAGCAGAGAGAAAGAGCAGAAGGAGGCAGTGGGATAACTAATTCAAAGTGCTTGAATAAAAGCAAACAGAAAATGTCAACCAAAAATCCCGTATCTAGGAAAGATGTATTTTAAAAATCTGTTTTAAGGTTTATACAGTTTAAAAGATCAGTTATATGACAATAACAGCACAAAGATGGAGGGAATGAAGATATTTAAGAGCTATGGTTTTGAATACTATAAAAAGATAGTTTCACTGGTGAATTCTATTAAATGTCTTTAAGAATTAACAGTAATCCTTCCCAATTATTCCAAAAAATAGGAGAAGAAGCCATGAGGTCAGTATTAGCCTCATACCAAAACCAAAGAAATCATGAGAAAAGAAACTCAGTGGTTTCTGCCAGTATCCTTAATCTGTATAGACATAAAATTTGTCAGAAAATATTGGCAAATGAAATCCAACAAACATATAAAACAGATTATTTATCATGAGCAAATGGGACTTATCACAGAAAGGCATGCTGGTTCAACACATAAAAATGAATCAATATAGTAAAATATATTAATAGAAAAAATCACATTCTCCTAACTGCAGAAACATTTTTTAAATTCAACAGCATCCTGTAGTGAAATAATTAACTTATTATGAATGGAAAAACATACTTTGTCAGTTGGAACAAAGTGCGTCTATGCAAAATGCACAGCTCACTTCATTCTTCATGTTCAAAGACTGAAAGATTTCACCCTAAGATCAAGTACCCACCTTTGCCATTTCTATTCAACATTTTACTAGTGGTTTTAGCCAGGACAGTTAGGCAAACAAAAGAAGCATCCAGATTGAAAAGAAAAATGTAATGCTATCTGTATTTCAGGGGAAATGATCTTATGTATAGAAAATCATTAGAAACCCATGCACATTAAACCCACTCACATGCATTTTAAATTC
>NW_016826775.1:69109-70595 GCF_001698545.2 Rhinopithecus bieti
TTTTTCTTTTTCTTCTTCTTCTTCTTCTTTTTTTTTTTTTTTTAGCAGAGAGTACAGTTCTTCTTGGAAAATTATTAGATCAGATTAGGGATATTTCAAAATATTTCTCACCTTTTTATTTCTTTAAAGAAATTCTAATCAGACTGAATATCACAAAGATCATAAGCATGAAGGCTTTGAATTAATTATGTTCGACAGACATATTGCATGGGACTTCATCAAATTTTAAAACATTTTGCTTCCGATAATACTGTCAAGAGAGTGAAAAGATGACTCACATAATTGGTGGAAATTTTGCAAATCATATCTGTGGTAAGTTATTACTATCTAAAATGTAAAGTACTTAGAAATCAATAATAAAAGGACTACCCAAATAAAAATAGGCAGAATATTTGAATAGACGTTTCTCCAAGTAGATATACAAATGGACAGTAAGCACAGGAAAAGATAATTAACATCATTAGTCATTAGGAGCATGAAAAGCAAATCAACAATTAGGATACCACTTCATATCCACATGTCTGGTTGTAACAAAACAACAAACAAAAACATAATTTCAGAAGTGTTTGCATGTGAGAAAACTAGAAGCCTCCTACATTGCAGGTAGAAATGGAAAATGGTACAGCTGCTGTAGAAAACAGTGTGACCATTCTTCAAAAAGTTAAAGCTACCATATAATCTAGAAATTCCACTCCTAGGCATACACCCAAGAGAAATGAAAGCATGTGCCCATATAAACCCTTGTACAAAAGTATTCACAGCAGCATTATCCATATGCTATAAAGTATTAAAAGCTCACATGTATGCATTCAATGGAATATCGTTTAATTGTCAAAAAGACTAAAGTATTAGTATATTTTACAGCATGAGTAAATTTTGAAAATGTTAAGTGAAAGAAACCAAACACAAATGGCCACATATCACACAATTCCATTTATTTCAAATGTCAACACTAGGCAAATCCACAGAGTCAGAAAGCAGATTAGCGGTTGCTAGGGACTGAGCAGTGGTGGGGTAAATGCCGGAATGGAAAGTGACTACTAATATGTACAGAGTTTCCTTTGGTGGTGAAAATATTCTGGAATTAGATAATGGTGATGGTTACATAACTTTTTGAGTACATGAAAAACCACCAAATTGTACATTTTAAATAGGTGAATTTTATGATATGTTAATTATATGTCAGTTTTACAAAAGAGAAATTAAAAAAAAGAATCCATAATTAAGAATCTTCCCATAAAGGAAACAGCAGACACAGACATTCTAAAACAGCTTTCTTCCAAATAATCAGAGAAAGAAAGTAACCCCATTCTTACACAATTTCAAACTATAGAAAACGGGAATACACCCTATTTAATTTTATAAAACTGGATAAACAAATCAAAGACAGATCTTAATAAAGAGAAAAATAAGTTCTATATCACTTAGAAACATAGCTGCAAATATTCAAAATAAAATATTTGTAATAATAAAAGAAAATCCTCTC